>NW_009606922.1:0-13275 GCF_000690535.1 Cariama cristata | reverse complement strand
TGAATCACTGCCACACAAAAAAGTCCCATCAGATCTCAATTGCTGTGCAGTTCTGTGGGCCTTACTACCATTCTGCAACCCATGTGTCCTCTGGCTTTGGAGAATGTCTTAAATGTTTCATAACCTTAAAATCCCAAGCAACCCAGAAGAGCTTGCATGTGCTTGTTTTATTTATGTTGCTGATGGGCTTTTCACAGTGAAGAAAAACATTCAGCTTCACTGCCATGCTTAAGAAGGTCAGGGTGTAACAATCAGATCAGGAGATACCCTGAGAGGCTGGCGACCTTGGGTGGCCTCTTGCACACTGACAAGAAAGGAGGAAGCCATTGGTCTGGGAAGGGAACCCCAATCTGTGCCTTCTGCACAGGCTGTTTTTGCTGCCAAGCTCAACAGAGGAGGGAACTTTACAGGTGCCTCCACGTGGTTCTGCAGCTCAGCTCTCTCTGCACATCCCCAGACATGGAGATGGTGACTAAAGGTGGTGGCAGGGGAGTACGGGCAGAAGGGAAGGAGATCTCTTGGGAGTAAACTGGAGCAGACACATCTGCCCCAAATGCTGTAGCTGTACTACTAAGCTAAACAGCAACGGGCTTATTCTCTTGCTCAGAGACCAATTGGCGTAGCTTGTGACAGTACTGTTAAATTGAGCTGGTCTCCAAAGCAGGGCTGCCACACATAGGCTGCCTCTTAGGAGCAGCTCCTGCTCATGCTCCAGTCCTGAATCACACCAGCAAATTATTAGGCCAGTTGCTAGTTGGCCCAGATCAACTAGTTAAGAGTGTTACACTGAAGAGTGTTACAGAGAAAAGATGTGATCCCCTTTGCTGCAGGGTCCTGCAAAACTCCTCTGCCTCTTCGCTGATGATTGCCTTACTGGTGGGTGAGGAGTAGGAACGCCAGAGCACGGGGCAGCTACTCCCTGCCCTTGAGACCCTAGATACTCTTCCAGCAGCCAGGCAACACTGACCCACTTCCAGTGTCCTCTGGGGACAATGCTGTGCAACTGCAGGGGCAGGCTGTGTGGCAAGAAGCAGGTCCTCCCAAAAAGGCCAGCAAGGAGTAAAAACCTTTTACAGCCACGGCTAGAACTGGCCACAAAATAGCTCTGGCCCAGTTCCACAGAAATCCCATCTGGTCTTTCCTCTGGGCTGAGCCTGCGCTGCCACAGGCAGTCCCACAGCCATGCTTTACCCTGCACACAAAAGGATTCAGCGCTCAGCTCCTGCCTGACTTAATACCTGCCCTTGCCCAAAGTACCGGGACTTGTGCTTGCTACTACAAAACGTCTTGCGTGCACAAAGGCTTTAAATACACTCTAGACATACAGACTGCGATCTGGACATTCTTTGAGGAGCGGGCAGTTGTTCTGTTCAGAGTGCGTACTACTGAAAATACAGCAGTAACAGCATCACGAGCGAGAAAATGCAGGCCTAATAATTGGGGGGGGGGGGGAAAGTACTAAATCAACATATTTTCTGGCAGTTTGTCAATACCAACTTTAGACAACTTCATTACAGTGATGAATATGGAGTCCGTAAGTCAGTAGCTTCTTACTTATAAATCAGTCAGCTTAGCCAAACAATCCCTGTTTGCTATCGGATATATTTGATGGCAATAATTTAGGGAAGATGAACTCAACTGTATTGGCAAGCTGTATCTGCTGTGCCTGAACTTATCCCTGGAGGACAGATGTCTTTTTTGCATGCAATTCCCTGTCTTCCTCCTGTGCACCAGCTCTGTGATGTCCCTAACAGCATCAGTGGTTGTGAAGAGGCAAGGGCACATGCGCTGGCAAATGTTAGTACATGCTGGGCACCTCACAGTGAGTTTGCCATTTATTCCCTGCTTCAACTCTGCCCTTCAGAGTTAGTTGTTATCTTGGATGGCACAAGCAATAAGTAGTGATAAACTGATACAGTTCACACATGAGCCCTTCTAACTTCATTGGGTAAATTCTCAAATGCTAGCATGCTACTTAACTTTTTCCTCAGTCATTTCTCTGTCATGGCTCTTTTGTTGCCAATTCTGGTTTTGAATACCTTCTGTATCACAGCTTAACTTTGGAAAATCAGAGACAATAGGCAATGTTTCACCCACCTTGCCAGCACACTGTATTGTAGCTTCCCATACAGAGCAATAACTTCCCTTCCTTTGCTTAAAATTCAATCCAAGTCATGGCTAAGCTGTAAACACTGGGTTTTTTTGTGTGTGTGACGAAAACTATATACTGTAGGCCAAATATAGACTACCTGCACAGAAACCTTGGAGGGCTGTAATCTCCAAGGACCTGCACAAACAGTGAAAGTCAAAGTAACTATATTGGTGCGAAAGAAAAAAACCCCGATTTTTTTCTGGGGGATAATAGCTGGGGATTTGGGCAACACCTGGTAAAAAACCCAACCAAACAAACAACGGAACACCTGTCCAACACGAACCTATATTCTGGCTGCAGTCATGCCCATAAACAGATTCTTCTCTTCCATGAGCACACAGGAAACAAGTGATGGCTGCCAAGCAGATACACTGCTTCGGTGTGGTTGTTCGTGGTACAGCCAAACTCGGTGGCACATTCCATTCCCTGGCCCTGGGCGAAGCAGGGGTTTTCCAGAGTGCTCCTCGGTGCTGCGTCAGAGAGGATTTGGCCTTGTGCATTTCATCTCTGATGCACGATGATTTTATTTAGAACACACTTTAGTTCTTCAGCCTCCGAGGCTGCAGAGGCAAGGTGCCAGTCTTCAGCAAGAGGGGAACGACTACAAATAGAGCAGGCTAGGCTGCCACAGGCAGCTTTTGGTCTGCTTAAGTTTCTTGTTTAGCCTGGGAGAAGCAGAAATCCAATCTGCTGAGGAGACACAGCATAGTACAGGCACTGGCAACACTCTTCTCTCCAGCCAGTAACTATCTTTCATTTTCTAGATACACAGATACAGCCACTTACCTTTCCTGAAAAAGGACGGCACTGCCCTTCACCTGTGCTTCCCTCCAGCTCTCCTAGCTTTCTGCAAACTCTTGCCATGTAAACTGTCATGTATTTTTATGAAACCAGCTACTCATGAGGGAAATGCATTCCTTCGTTGTCAAACCAACCAATAAAATGAGTCCCAAAATTAAGTACCCAGAGGTAACAGACATTTCATCTTTTTGAGGCCCATGGAGCTTTAAGAAGTGGTATTTATTAGCTCTTGCTGTAATTCCCATCACGATCACGTAGGCTTACTAGGAGCTCTCCCTGGAGTTGTTTGTGTAAGGAAGGGACATTTTTGCAGCAGGCCAAGTACGTAATAAAAACACCACCAAGAGCCCAGTCCAGCACTCGAGTTCTTTGTTCTCCCTCACAGGTACCTATACCGAGAGCTTTTCCTTCCCTTACTCTAATAGTAACTCTGAGTCAAGCACAAAGACAGAAACCATTATTTCCACAAATTTCCACTGCCTAGCATACCTTTCAGTGAGTATATTTTATTTACAGCACAAAGTTAATGGAGGCCATCTTTCAACAGTGCATTTTAGGCTCAAAGCACTTGAATTGATTCTCTGAGCACCACACCCCCAGCTTTTCAAAGCAAGCTGCAGCCAAGATCACACAGCAGTAGTTCCCCCAATTCCCTCCTGCTGGGATGCACCCTAAGAGGGACAACATTTCAAATAATTTCAGAATATGCTGTCAGCATTACATTATGCACACAAGCGGATGGGATTACTTGTGTCAAAAAAAAAAAGTCATATACTAAATATTACACTTGAAAGCAAACCATCAAGTCTTAAGGAAGACAGCTGGATCTCATAAATCTTCCACCAAATATTTAGCCAACGTCCCTTGAAAGAGCACTTGCGGACCTGTGTACATCTAACAAGCTACACAACCTGCCATTTGCTTGCCAAGCCAAAGTGAAACCTGGATGCACACCTGCACCAGAGGTTAGCACAGCACGTTTCTGACAGACGGACAGGTCTCATTAGCCTTTGCTCCGGGATCTTGAGATTCTGGGCTCAGCCTTAACAGCTTTGGTGCTGGCCCACAGCACTGGGAACCTACCTCAGGTTCTGACACGCTGGGGCACCTTCCCCGTGCCAAGCCGCTGAGCAAGATGCCTCCTTCACAGGGAGATGGATTCCCACAGGTCACACCTAAGGGCTGCTCTTCTGGAAGTAAGCTTTTGTTACTATTGGTTACTGTGCTGGCCCTTGCTAAACCTGAGGTACAAGAGACTACAATTGAAAGCAGGCTAGAGCTGAGTATCAGTGACCTACGAAAACCACAGAGTTCCACAGACACACTGAGTTTACAGTCAGTCTATTGCAATTTTCCTGCTGGCCCCCCTCTGCTACACAGGCATGAATGATTTCTCCATTTCACAAAGTTTAATAGCCTGTGAGCCAGTTAGAAAAGGCTGCCTCTCTTTTTCCTCAGCTGATACTCAGGAGTTAACAAGGACAATTTGCTCTCACTTCTATTTAGGTGGAATCTTAGATGAGAGAAAAATTCTGAAGTCTCTCAATCCAAAGCTCGTCACCTCATGCTCTCCAAAGCAGAGCTGACTGACAACACACAGGCAAATTTGCATCCCATTTCCCTTTTAAGTCTGTGACTTAGCTATCCCAGTATCATTTTCCTGACACAAGCTGTTATTTGGGGGGGCAATGTTTCTAGACTTTGGGAAGCTAACGAGACACTGCGACTTCTTCTTATAACTGTAACACAGTAGTGACACAGAAGTATAGCAAGGTCCAGTCAGGATTCATCAGCATGCTCAGACCTTTTAGACCTGCCTCACCCTCTAGCATGTGACTTGCTGCAGTAGAGAACTCAGCAGTCCCCAGCAAACTGAAGACCAGATAGCTTTGGGAAAGGTTTCAGGGCTATTCCCCAGCAGCGTAGTGCCAGGTCTGCATCTTCGCCCTCTCTCTCTCTCCCATCCCAGCCTTAGTGCTGCCCTTCTGCTACAGTTCCTCACCTCTCCTTTCAACCCAGTTGCCCCTTCTACTTTCAGTAGTCTCTCGCTTCTACGCTGCTTCCCCCATTTGCTCCTCAACCTTCAGTATTTGGCCGTTTTCTCTTCCTCCTGCGTCTTGCTTGGAGGCCAGCGGGTGGCAGGACCAGTGCAGACATAAGGCCCACGCACCTCTCTCTCCGCAGACCAGCCTCCAGTTTTCAGGAGCAGTCCCTGGAAGGTTAGGCTTGATGCAACACAGGGGACTCACCTGAATTTGTCAGATACCAATTCCTCATTCTGAAGTCTGAGAAAACAGAGCTTCTTTGCAAACGGCCGCACAGGGGCTTTTTTGTTGTTAACCTGGACAAAGCTGATGTTTTCCCATCACGATCTGGTTTCAGAAATGGTTAAATGCTTTTACCTGAAACTTGCATATGCACATACAAGTCAGCTGAAAGCAAATACCAGACAAAGAGGTGACGAAATCATTACAGCTTAGTGAAATTAAGAAAGCCCCTACCGTAAATCCACAAATTGAGGACAGTAACTGGATGCGCCTGCTAAAAAGAACTGGCAGCAGCACACACTGGTAAAATCAGAAAAGAAACACATTGGAGGTAAGGGGAATTACAAAGAGAAGTTCAGGCGAAACTACAGTAACAAAGCTACTCTGTCACACTGGGTTTTGAAGAAATACTGAATCTGTTAAAAAAACCAACCAAACGAAAAGACAGTACTTTGGCTACCTTAGAAAGTTTTTCACGATGGAGTTAAGTTTTAGTGACTTTTGCTGCAAAATTAATTAAGTTTTATCTAATACTGCACACTGTTCTTGTAAACCTATACAAGTACATTCCTTCTTTAAATCTCCCGATGCTTGAATAATATACTTTGTTCATATTAAGACAACACTCCATATAATTTTATTTGTAGACTATCAAGTTACAAACAGATATAAAACCAACAGAACATAAAAACTTGTTATGAAACCAAACTAAAATAATAAACCAGTGCTCAATAGTTTAATTTCAGTATGATCTTCAATAAAAAGCTTACTCCATTAAACCTAAAATATGTCAGTACTCATTATAGTTTGTCTAGTGTATTAAAGAATCCTAAGTCACTTTAACAAACATTCTAAGTAATATATCCAGTAACACAGAAAGTTTCGAAGAGGGAGTATATAGTAGTTTCCGTTGCATGAATGCATATGGACTATATATAAAAAAATGTCAAACCACTTAACAAGTGTGAACAGATTTGCACTGTGATTAAACTGAACACAAACAATTTAAAATTATTTCTGAGATTACAGGTTGCGCTAACACAAAGGCACATTTTATTTCAAATGTAAATTCACATTTCTAGAAGGTAGACGTTTTGTGCCCAGGCAACTTCAAGTCACTGCGGCACAACCAAACAACTCTAACTGCATGTATCTGAACTTTCAACAGAAAGATCTGGTTTCTATTCCTTTAATCCAGTTTTAATAAGGAAGAAATTAAATTAGAAACAGGAGGGCTCTCCCTCCCATATTTACAGACTGCAAACTATACTGCTTTCTCATCAGAAATTCTAGTTTTCCTCTCAGACTTTGTTGAGCTTGGTGACTATCAGCACCCTCACAGTTTGGTCAAAGGCACCGCAGACACACAGTCCCTTTTTGTCAGGGCTCCAGTCTAGGCTAGAAATCGGCTGCGTTGACAGAGTCACATTCTGCAAGAGACTGACAGAACCTGCCACCCCCATCTCGGCTCCTTCAGAGTCCTTCTTCGAGCGCTGAGCTGGATACTCACTGGCAATAAGTAAACAAAAACATGCGCTTAGAATCTACTGATACAAACACATCAATATCCTCTTTATTTTCCAAAGCAGCACTTTCTCTGTTCTACAGATAAGGCAAATAAATGTCTTAAAAATAATGAATAATCACATCCAGCTATATCCACACTACATACTTAGTATTTCATGAAAGAAAAACAAAGAGGCAGGAAGTTTTGATTCCTGGCACCTCTCTCCAACAGCCCTTCATTTTTTACCCATTTGGCTTTCGCCACAGGCAAGAAAATTTCAGCTATCCCTGAAACTTAATGCACCTACTTCACTGCACTTAGGATGATCACATTATTTTGCCATGTAATGTAAGAAGATGCAAACATAAGAATCACTAAAAGTCCAAGCTTTCAATATGCTTCTCAGACATAACTGCTACCATGTGAGAATTTTAAAAAATCCATTTTCTTCCATTTATCACCTTATTAACCAAGGATATTATTAGGTCTTGATTATGTTAAGAAAACCGACAAGGGCAAAATTCACTTGTGATGTTCTCACATTCTTTTAGGGATTAAGTCAAGATTCCAGATCAAGTACTGACACTGAAATCGCCCTTTCTACTACATTTGTAAGCAATAATTTTAACTAGATATTCTCAGGTTGGAAGCAGGACCCCATTCATAACTTTCAGGAAGGTCTTTCTTAAAACATTAAATGGTTGGTTTCTTATTCCCCCTGTTGCAGGCTAGAGAGTCACCACTTACTATTTCCAGAGATGAAGGCTCCCCGCTCCTCCACTTGTCATAAATATATCTCTGTTCTGTGGTAGGTGCCGAACCCGCCATATGGTAGATTTTTGGGCCTAATTAAAAAAAAAAAAAAAAATCAGCATTGTATACTGATATGTCAGTTACAGACGAGCTTCACAAGAAAGGACGTAGAATCTTAAAACAGCAATCACTTGTATGAACAGAACCTGGCCTTCTCATGGTGGATATCGGAAGGTCTGTTCCAAGGTACCTTCCCTTCCTCCGGCCTTGCGACCTGCTGCCACAGGAACAGCCAGTTCCCACATGGGAGAAGCCAAGTCAGGCCTCCAATGCACGCCGTTCTTCCGCAGGGATAAGGCAGCAGCCCTACCGAGGCTACCACTCACTAGTACTTGAGCTTCTTTGGGACTGGCCACGTCAGCAAGCTTAAAGAGAGGTGAAGTGGCTGTGTAAGCATGTCTTTTGGAACTGCTTTAGAACTACCAGATGCCCAGGCTCTCAGGTGACAGTCACCACAAGGTTAATTTCACTGTCTGACATCTCTTGAAATCATTACTGGAAGGGAACATACTGCAAGCACTGTGCAAAGACAACCAACCGTCCACAATTCGTATTTAAATCTCAGCCAGGGCACAGCAAGATCACATAGCAACAGAAATCACTTAGGGAAAAACCCCAATACACGTCTCTGACTTAATGCATATCTGTCTGCAAGTGTCCAAAGGGAAAAGCTTAAATGCAGTGAATGGAAAAAATTCCACTTTCACATTTTGATTATTACAAACAATAATTCAGTATTTTGTGTTATCTAACCAAAGTACTTCCAACATCTTATCTGCTTTGAATGGTGGTATGGAAAATCTTAATTTAAAGATAGTAGTTGAGACTCAGCTTTTTCTAATTTAGGCCGTCCTGGAGAACTTTACCACAAAAGTTCCTTTTCTCTAATTATCATCAGATTTTGTTCACTAAAAAAATATAATAGAATAAATACTGTTCTATAAAGAACTTAAACTAATCAACACAGTGGTCACAGACAGAAGAAAAAAGGTGACGAGTTCTCTGTATTTAACAGCCTCTAGGCCACTAAGTCTCTCCTATATATCCTTTCACTCACTCTCAACATCCAAAAATGTTTGGTTCTGAAGGAAAAATAATGATTTCTGTGTCTCGTATGAGGTCTAGTGGCTGCAGGTTGCAAAGTGTTTGCAGAGGGCTCACTTTGTTTTGGGATATATATAAGATTCGAATCTGCAGCCTCATCACAATTTAATATGGCCTCCAATAAACCCGACTCCCAGACTAGCGGCACAGCTGAGTGCACAGAGGTGCAACAGAACGCAAAAACACGAGAAGCCCAACTATCAGGTTACAAAAGGGAGGAAGCCTGGTGAGTGCTGGCAGCTGGATACACAGGAGCCCTTTCACTGCCTGCACCTGGGACCACACCAGCCACGCTACCGCACAGCTTGTGCCCCACTAACCTGGGCATCTATTACCCGTCAACGACAACAGATTTAGACCTGCCGTACTTTGACAGCACGTATTCACAAAGTTTGTCTCTTACTAAGAAATCCTCTGTCTCCCCATACCTTCTCTGAAACAGAAGCAAAACCTTTGGTTGGATGCTGAGTTCTCATATCGAAAACGTGAAACTTCCCCTCAAGCGATGTGGCCACTAGCTTGTTCATATTTACATCTTTTCTGTCAAACTCCACACTGCAAACCTGGAAATATATATAAAAAAAGATAAATTCAGCCTTGAAGTTTAGCCACTGCTAAAAAAAAGGGAGTTTTGTGATTTGTAAATATCTGTTAATCATTGGTTATTTTTACAATGACAACAAGAAAATCAACTGACAACATGGATCCACTGAAAAATACCCCATGCTATCCAGACCAAGTCTTTGAGGGGTACAATTTGCTGAACTTAAAAAAAAAATGATTCCTTGGTATAATCTCAGCAGAAATGTCTTCTGGGTAAATTTCAGATAGACAGAGTCCTTTCAATTCTTCCATCCTGCACAGGAGCTGGAATGAAAAATACTTTTATGGTCTCCTTACCCCATTCTTAATGTTGGTCTCCCATCGTAGTGACATGGTTTTTAAGTCAAACAATTTAATGTCCCCATTGTCGTACCCAGCACATACAACACGTTCCTCTTGATTGTAAGCATTGCCTGGACACAGAGAAAGAATTCATCAGAATACAGAAACCCGCCGTAGTCTTTAAATTTCAGACCTCCAAAGCCTGCAATTTCAACTTACGTTTATGGCAGAAAAATATTACTATTGAGACATTAAGATTTAATGAACCGGCTGGTTTACAAACCTGAAGGGTACAGAAAAATCCAGCTTCAAAACTGGCAGTCTGTTTCTTTTAAAAATATGAACAATATTGTTATTCCCCCTGCCAAGCACTGCCTAAACCATACAGAGTAAGTACTGCATGCTGTTCTTGTAAACCTATACAAATTCGTTCCTTCTCTTAAATCCTCATCTGCTATGACCCTTCTTCTGCTACAACCGCGTAACTTCATCTGCTATAAACCACGCTCCCCAGAGAGCTCCCCACGGCACCGGAGCGGGAGGCGGTTCTTACCCAGCCTCTAAAGCGTGAAGCATTAGTCGGACAAGAGGACTGTTCTGCAGACCCAGACACGCAGGGAGGCCCTGGGTGTTACTGTGGCCATCACTAGACAGATGCAGAAGCCTGCCTCCAAAAACTCTCAGCCAACAGGATCAAGGAAGCACATCAGTGTCTGAAAGAAGTTAGCCCCGGGCATGTAGTTCAAGGTGAACCCGGCCTTGCCTCAAGCTTCAGTAACTCAAAAGAAAACTGAAGAAATTACGAGGCCACTTTTCTCTCCATTCGTCAAAGCAGAAGACAAAGATATCAACAGCAACGATGCGTTATAGTTGCACCTTCTTGCCAGGAAATATCATCTCCTTACTATCAATGCTGTTGTTATATTCTATGCACTTCTTAGCAGTTTGTAAAACTTACTCCCCGACTCTGGAGGCAAAAAATGGAGCTAATCCAGAAATACCAGCTTGCGTAGTACACAAACAGCTTGTGCGCTCTGCATTTTTATTTTGGAGAGAACACCAAGCATCGCTGTTGTCTTTAATTAGCATTTAGCTTCAAGGATCTGCTCCTAAGTTAATGCCTTAATGCTTGATAATTGGAACTACACTACAACAGCAACTGGTTCCCTGTGCACTGCAACATTTGCGCTCCTTCAGGACAACGCAGCTGGATATACTGTTTGTACATTCCTAGGCATAGAAATAAAGCTTGCACAGCTTATCTGTGAAGTCAGAGAATCATTTATGTTGGAAAAAACCTTCAAGATCATCGAGTCCAACTGCAAATGATGACCAAAGGTGATAAGAGAATGAGTGCAAAACCCAACTATCACAAAATCGGCTTCTTTAAAAGAAAACAAAACATTAAAAACACATAAATTTGACAATGTTGAATAGCAAAACCTGCTACGTATGCGTCCATACAAAACAAACTATTCCATAACATCCTGAAATACTTTGATAATTGTCAAAGCACAGTTATATTAGAGGCAGGAAGGCTTATAATCTGGTAAATTACCGAATGCTACTGTCCAGCAGTCTCTTTTGCTCTCCCCCTGTACAGGTTCCATATTAGCGACAGGAGTATCTTTCTGTCTCGGGTCCCATACCTTCACAGTTCCTGTGAAAGAAGGACAACGGATTTGGCATTACGGATACATTGTCACGTTGCATTCATCTTCCAGGGGAAGGCCTTTGCTTTTCAGCCTGATCATTCAAACCACAGGAGCATCTCTTTCAATTCCAGAAAGCCAGACTGCATTTAGTGGATAGAACAAACAAAACAAAACAAAAGCAAACCAGAAATAAAGCAAAAGTATTTCTTAAGGGTATATTTTCTCTAGCTGATATTTTGCATTTATTCTGCTTTGTATTCCTTCTGTCCCATGCTCGGTGACAACAGTATCCGTGGCTTATCTATAGCTTCTAAAAGAATTAGAGAAAGTTTGTCCCAAGCAAGATTCAAAAGACAGCACACGAAGAACTAGTTGCAACAGATTTGCAACTAGTTCAGATGGCAGACTGCGCCCTGCCATCAAAGCTCGCCGACTACTTTCTCAGAGTAACTGAAAAGACTTGCAGAGTTCACTAACTCACCATCTCGACTGCCAGTCACAATTTCTGGTGCACCTTCCCCAATTCCTAAGCCACCTACACCATCTATACTGTTTATGATTTCCTTATGACCTTTCACAGAATACACTGGTATTTCAGGAGCTTCTAAATTCCTAGGCAAGAAAGAAAAAGAACAGATAATATGGCATTTTCCTTGACACTCAGGATTTGTATAAAAATGAGAGGAAACTTGAGCACAAATTATATAAGCTCAGATTAGCAGTGGGAACAAAATATGGGTATCGCCATTAAGAACCACGAATCTTTGTTTGATTCCTTCTTTGGCTACTGCTTTAGACTGGTCTGCAAGTTTTCGCTCAGCTCTGGACTGCCCTGTTTGTAAAGGCAGTTGTGGGATTCACCACAGCAACCTTTCAGAACCAGTTTCTATGTTGGGCTCGAAACGAATCAAGCTACAGATCAAAATACCCCAGTACACTTTCAGTAAGCATACAAAATGACCTTACTCACTGATCCCCACCTAGCCCTGACTATTGCTCTTCAAATTAAAGTTGTATCCAGCTGTGGGTTTCATGGTTCTTTCCCACTGATTCTCATTCTTTGAGAATCCCTCAGAATTTTATTTTAAATTTCAACTAGTGACTAATCCACGTCATTCTTGCTATTCCAACAAAGTAGAACCAATAGTTCCTTGGCAAGGGAAATACAATAATAAAAAGGTTACAGGGTCAGAAAGGGGTTGTTTATTTGTTAACCAATTTACCTACACAAATTGATTATACGAATCATTCAGGGACCTGAAAAAACATCTGAAACTTCAAGATTAAAAATATGTATTTAATTTAGACAACAAATTTAGGTTGAACACAACCTCTTCTTTGTACTCACACGTCCATTCAAAAGCCTCTTTTCAGAAGAGGACCAAGCAGAACTTTAACAGGTTTTTGTAGCTGCACACAGAAGATACAAGCGAAACAGCACCGAATCGAAACACTGTGCAGAATTCACATCGGTTTTACAAAACGGGCACGGTCCAAAGACAGTAGCCAGCGAAGCTTACGCCTGAGTCCCGATCATATGCAGCACAGGGAGCATCTTACGCAAAAGCCAGCCACGTACAGAAACATCAGTTCAAACAGACGTGCACAACATCAAATGAGAAAGGTTTGAGAGAATATCTGCGCTTACCAGATGTTAAGGTTTCCACCAAAATCTCCTGTAGCTAAGTATCTTTGCTGCAGAGATGTAGCACCAAAAGTTCCACATTTTAGAGGTTTAGGCTTTTCAATCTTTTAAAAGAGGATACATTCTGTGTCAGCGCATGGGAAAAAGCAACACAACCGCAGGCTGCGGTTTCTTGAGAGTCCACGGGTGGCAGATTTCAGTGAGATGTACATAGTTGGTGTAAGAGACAATCAAAATGCTCTCAAAGGCAAATTACACTTTGTGTTTGGTTTTTTGCGCACACAACAGCAGAGACTCCGGTTTAATGGTCTTAGAAAAAAAAAAACAAACAACCAAACTAAACCAAACCCAACCTGCACTTCAGCTTGCTAACGATACGCATTAGAGGCTGCCGTCTCTACTGATTTGCTAATGTCATGCAGAGGGGATCCCAGCTCCTCCCGGAG
>NW_009606921.1:0-3065 GCF_000690535.1 Cariama cristata | reverse complement strand
CGCCTGATCCTCCTTTGCTCTTGTGTTGCTGTGCCAAGGCCTCCAGCTTTAAGAAGCCCTCGCTAGGAGCCGCGTCCCAGAGGAAGAAAGCGAGTCCCAAGCTGGAGCTCACTGAGGAGCAGAAGCAGGAGATCCGGGAGGCTTTCGACCTGTTTGACACAGACGGTACCGGGAACATAGATGTTAAGGAGCTAAAGGTAAGAATTTGCCTAGTGCTAAAATCACAGTTCTACCGGGCTTATAAAATAATAGGAGCATAAACGCTTAAATGACCTTAAACAGGAAAGGAGAGATGTGTCCTTGTGCGTAGAGAAGCATCCCTCTGAGTCTGCCCCGTACCGTGCCATTTTCCCTGAGACACAGAATATGTGTTTTAACATGATGTGGCACAAAGTTCAACCTCCCCGCGCCGTGGTTTTGTTTATGGTTTTGTATGACTTACGAATTTTTTTGTCCTTACAGGTGGCCATGAGAGCACTAGGGTTTGAACCTAAAAAAGAAGAGATCAAGAAAATGATATCAGATATTGATAAGGAAGGAACAGGAAAAATCAGCTTCAATGACTTCTTAGTAGTGATGACACAGAAAATGGTATGCAAATTCTAAAAGTCAAAACAAAAGCAATGTTGAAAATGGCTGAGTGCCTTTCGTCTCCTTTTGGTTTTAGTGGAAGATGAAAGCACTATTTTAATCTTAACAACAAAATATGTGAAAGTTAAAATTGCAAGACAGGGACTACCCTATCTAATTTGTCAAGGTAAGGTTGAAATAATTACGTCATTAACTAACAAGTTTCCTTAACAATCAGTTTTGTGTGTGTGAGAAAAGCGAAAAACTGAAATCAACAGATTGTCACAGATTAAAACCAGCTCTGGCCTGAAGAAAGCTGTCGGGAGTACTGACACGTGACGTTGATGACTGTGTAGCCATGCTCTCCATTTTCTTTTCTTGAGGTTTAAGATATTTACAGATGAAACCTGTGGTTTTAAAAAACTCAAAACATGTTGAGCAAAACCAGATATTTAACAGTGGAAGATCCTGATACTGAAATCCCAAAGACATCTGGGTAGCTATGAAAGAAAAAAAAATTCTCTGAATGAAAGAAAAAAAAATTCTCTGAAACCCTGAAGTTGAGGAAGCATGGCTATGTCTCTGTCGACCTTCAGCTTTTGCACGTATACTTCCTGCTGGCTGGACTTCTTCAAGTTTGCTCTTAAGAGAGTTTCTCAGTCTATCTAGTGCTCGTCTTTTATAACTTTTAAGTGTTAACTACAACATAGTGATTACTTTTTTTCCTTAAACTTATGCTTACTTCTTTAAGGCTGAAAAAGATTCCAAAGAAGAGATTCTCAAAGCTTTCAAACTCTTTGATGATGATGAAACTGGCAAAATCTCTTTCAAAAACCTCAAACGTGTTGCCAAAGAACTGGGGGAAAATCTCACAGATGAAGAGCTGCAGGTTTGTACCTGGTTTATGAAACCATAGCATACAAATACACTCACAGTCTGCCTTTGTGTAAGGTGAGCGTAGAAAGGTCCAGATTACGCTCTGCCCATTGAATAGGAAGGCAGTCACAGAATGTTCATGTATTACTTGGTTTCGTATTTACGTTTGTTTAGAACCGATGCAAATATTCACAGTCTAATTCTCCTTCTGCCTGGAGAGCTGAGCTGTCTGTGACTGGTCTGCTAAGCACTCGAGCTAGCAGCGAGAATAAGGAATGGGAATCTCTGTCTCTGGGAGAAGGAAGCCCTCTCGGGGTCAGTTTTTAGGTAAAGGCAGCAGCCTCTCAGTTTTAGGTGCTGTCCTCCAGCGTCCTCTGGGATTCTGTCAGGAAAAAGCTGGTCCCTCTCTCCTGGCAGAAATGGAAGAGCTTCTGTCAATTTGTGATTGGGAAATAGATTCTGAGGTCAAAGATGGGTTAAGCATACATGGCTGTCAAAATTGCAGTTTTATGGAGCCAGGGTGATGTAAAAGGAACAGCTCTGCTCCAAGCACTATGTTTCTTCCAGGAGAGTTCTTATGATACAACATTTTCTATACAGATTTTTGTATAAATATATATATAAAAACATGTTACTGTCAAGTAAATATTTTGTAGCATAGTAGGACTGACATTGAGCTAACACTGTCCTCTCAGTGCAAGTTACTAAAAAGTGGTTCTATTTCTAAATTAATCTAATAATTCTAATCCACATGTAATTTCTGAATACAAATATCTTTCAGGAAATGATCGATGAGGCAGATAGAGATGGTGATGGGGAAGTCAACGAGCAAGAATTCTTACGGATCATGAAAAAGACCAGCCTGTACTGAAACAGAACTTTCTTTATTTTTGCACGTGTATATACTTTTCGTAGATGCCTGACTTTTTTATGGTCTCTTCTTTCTTTTGAGACAGCAGAAAATATAGGTCAATTTTTTTTTTTTAAGTGCACGATCTTAAACTTGTGTTTGTGAAGAGTTACCAACTGCTAACCTGTTTACACCTAGCAACGTGGTTGCTTGTTTGTGCTCGTAAGGATGTTTACGCTCTTTGTTTTCAATACACAAATCACATTTTTCAGTGACAGTATTCAGGTCCTTCTCTGACTAAAAACCATGTGTCAAATCATGAAGGTTTGGGAAAGAGAGGACTCAAAACCAGGTAACGTAAATCTCTGTTTCCCAGCAGTTGACAATTTTGGTTTAATGTCTTGGTTTGGGCCCAGCTTTAGTGAACTCTTTATATGACATATTTGTGGGGATTAGCTTTTTATACTCTGTCTTATGGTGATTATCTCCTCCCCCTTTTTTAGTATGTTCTTTAAACTGAAAAAAAAGAAGTAAGTAAATAGACTGCTGCAACTTAACTTACTGCTATTCAGTTCACGTTTAAAGAAATCTCTTTGCAAAAGAAAAGTTACCAGGGCTGCTGCTGAAAGCTCTGTACGTTTGCAGGAATATTCAGTGGCTGCAAATACAAGATTGTATTTAAAATAAAGTGTCTTATTTTAAGCCATCGGAGTTGTTTGCAGTTTTGTATACTTCTTTCCACAAACGACTGGTACAGCATGCACTCTGA
>NW_009606920.1:2061-2326 GCF_000690535.1 Cariama cristata | reverse complement strand
GGGGTGCCTGGGCTGGTCCCCCCCAGGTGGTCACCGTCACCTCTCTCCCCAGAGTGAAGATGATGTCCTGGAGCCTGTAGGTGGAGAGATGATGCCATGGGAGGAGAGATGATGCCATGGGAAGACAGAGCACCCGATGCAGGAGCGGTGCTGAAGGGAGCCCCAAGGTCACTGTTTCCCCCCCAAAGAAGCCCAAACTTGGCCGGTGCTGGCAGGCGAGGCAGGCAAGAGGAGGCAACCGGACCCTGGGTGGCACAAGCTGGGG
>NW_009606920.1:1532-1844 GCF_000690535.1 Cariama cristata | reverse complement strand
TGGCAGGAGGAGCGCAGCGCAGCGCTGGCATCCCTACACCCTCAGTACCCCCCCGGCAATGTCAGAGGGGTCCTCGCTCCCTCATTTCAGTCAGGGCAGAAGCCCCCAGCCCACTGCAGCCCGGGAGAGGGAGGCTGCAGCCTCCTTTACCCGGGGATTTTCCTGACCCTAAACTTTTGTAGCGGTGGGACCCCGGTACAGCCGGCACCAGGCTGGGGGCTGTGGGAGCAGGATCCGTTCCCAGGACCCGATTCCCCAGGAAGGAAGAGGAGGGCGAGCGCTCCTTCCCCCTGCAATACCCTCCCGTGGCAC
>NW_009606920.1:1137-1501 GCF_000690535.1 Cariama cristata | reverse complement strand
TCTGACCGGATCCCATGGACCCCCCAAAGAGGGAGGGGGGCTGGGGAGGTGGAGGAGTCCCTGGGCAGGCAGCATCAGCTGGGTAGCGCAGAGGTGGGTCTGGGGGGAGCAGGTTTGGGGGAACCCTGGGTGCAGGGCGGTGGTCAGGGTGGGGGGTGATGCCCGTGGGGTACCTTTGGGATTCCCCTGAGGCCTCATCTCAGCCTCCGGGATGCTGGATGGAGATGGTGTTTTGGGAAGGGGAGGGTCAACAGCCCGCGTCGGTCCTGGAGCCAAAGGCTGGTGCTGCAGTGATGTGAAAGCACAAAGTGTTGGCCCCTCGGCAGGGCGGGCGGCCGGCGGAGAGGGGGGGAGGGAGGGCCGA
>NW_009606920.1:475-1105 GCF_000690535.1 Cariama cristata | reverse complement strand
GGTGTCCTGCTGCCGGTGGCCTTCTGGGTGACATCTGTCCCCCCCAGAGAGCCTGAACGCCCCAGCTCTGCCCAGCCCCAGGGAGGATTAATGGAGCACCCATAAAGATCGAATGAAGACGGAGGGACTGCGAGACCGTTTTTTACCCACGTGCTTTTCTTTGGCTCCGTGCATTGATCCCATTAGAACCAGTTGCTTTGCTCCTGGCCCCTTCCCTGCCACCCAGGGCGTGGGGAGGATGGGCATGGCCATGGGGCGCAGGGTCACACGTGGCTGGGGATACGGGACGGTGCAGCGCTCCATCTCCTGGGGCAATGGTGCTGGGGAGGTGACGAGCCCCAGCTCACCAAGAGCAGACAAGTGACCACAATGAGGGGCTGGAAGCGATGTCCAAGCGATGTCCTCCACACCAGAAAATCCCTAAGGAGACTGGGGAGAAGCGTCCGGCCCTTGTCCTGTCTCCCAGGAGCCTTCCCCCTTCTCCCCATGCTGGCGACCAGACCCTCCCGAGCCGCCTCGCTGGCTGCACCCAGCCGCCGTGTCGTTATCAGCCCCGAGCCACCTTTCCTCCGGAGCTGCCCCACTTGGCACCCCGTGGGCCCCCCTCAAGCCAAACCACCCCTCCCCAGG
>NW_009606920.1:0-236 GCF_000690535.1 Cariama cristata | reverse complement strand
TCCCACAGCCGTGCTGGTGCTGAGCGGAGGACAAAGCCCCCCAGCACATCATCCTGGCTTTTCAACCCCAAAAGGAGTGGTAGTTTTTGGGAGCAGCCTTACCCTGTGCCCTGGTATCCCAGCTCCTGGGTGCTGGCACCGTCTGCGCCCACTTGCCGGGCTGGAAAACGCGGTGGGAGCCGGGGCCGGCAGCCCCGCCGAGCCGAGGGACAGGACACTGGCCACCGCCTCCCTGT
>NW_009606919.1:934-1165 GCF_000690535.1 Cariama cristata | reverse complement strand
TGACACCATTGACCCTTTTCCTGCCAGACGCAGGCAGCACGCCGCAAACGTCTGCCCGCATCTGTATATACTGTAATACCATCTGATAGCGTTTTTTTCTGTACTTTAGATTTCTCTCTCCACTGATTTCGTTTTAACACTTGCCATAACTTTCCCTGTGGTTGTTGCGAATGAACTCTCCCACTGTATCCTAATAAGGCTTCCTGAATGTCAGTGTCATTGCGCAGCCCC
>NW_009606919.1:0-638 GCF_000690535.1 Cariama cristata | reverse complement strand
CAGATAAGTAGAGATATGTCTAATGATAAAAGTCGGCGAGATGACCAAGTGGATTGCAGCTTCTGCGCAATGCGCTGTAATGCAGTCTGTTGCTCTAGTGTCAAAGTAACACTATTTGTCGGGTGATTTCAGACTTTACTCCATAGGTTGAGATAGTAGTGCGAGCTTGCTGTAAAATTTTCCAAATGTGTGGCTCCCACTTTGCTGTACCATTAGATTGTACAACGGGACAGGCAAGTGGTGAAACTCCTCCCAAGTTAGCAGCCGCTTCCCATTGTCCTTCCAGTATAGCATCTCGAATAACGCCACTCCACCGTGTGGTTGATGGAGAGCTTGCAGGATTCATCAACCAGGAGGGTCGGTTGTCAACTGGTTTGATACTTGTCTCTAATTTTTCAAGACGAGATAATACTGACTGCAACAGATTATTTGTGGCGTTAGATGTCGGTTCCTTATTTTTTCCAGCAGGTGGCGTCGAAGGTTCAGACGATTCGGTAGATGACGGCAGCGGTGGGTACATGGGGGTTGGATTTAGTGGCAGAGGCGGCGCCGTGGGCGGAGGTTCATGCTCCTCCCTCACTTGAATGTCTACTAACGGCGCTTCCGCATTATCTTCACTGCTTAACTTTGACTCTGTA
>NW_009606918.1:9305-9997 GCF_000690535.1 Cariama cristata | reverse complement strand
CCCTTCCCAGCGCTTATTACCAGAACCCTCGGGATAAAGGAAAGGGGCGGGGGTGGGGGGGCAGCGAGGGAGAGGGAAAGTTGGTAATGAAGGATACACGAATCATAAAATGTAAGCTATGTGTGATTAATGATCTGCACTAATTTGAATAGCAGGCGTGTTAAAGGTCATTGACAATTGTTGCTGCTTTCAGCATGAATGCCTGAGTGGGATGTATTCGGGACAATCAAATTTAATTCTAATTCACAGGAAAAAAAAAAAATTTATCGGAGGTGCGTAGCAGCTGGTCAAAATATAGAGAGGACACGCTTTAAAAAATGCACGTCGCCTGTCCTTCAAGGGCAGCTTCGTTAGATTAAGGTGGTGTTTTTAAGTGCCTCCATAGTAAATAACGTATCTGGAATGTCTGGATTTTGTTCCTCATGCATCGGCATCTTGCCTGCACGCTTTTTCAATCGCAGGCCAAACTGCGTTCCCGGTTACTCCAGACTCGCAGCATTTTGCGGGAATTCCGAGTTCACCGACGCCGCACTTACCTCCGAGTGGACCCGCGCAGATGTCACCTTTCTGAGCTCAAAGAGTTCACCCCAGGCACACGCCTCTAACCCAAGCGCATAGATTCTCTAATCACAGTTTATATAGCGGTTTAGCGTTTCTCGACACAAAGAGTAAGAAATCCATGATAAATCAGC
>NW_009606918.1:4239-9274 GCF_000690535.1 Cariama cristata | reverse complement strand
ATTCCTGCGCGGTATTTAGAACTACAGTATTAAGCTAATAATTTCCATATGGCGAAAATTGACAAGTCAGCGCAGTGAAAGGTGCGTGGGACTTCCCAACTCCTCTACCTAAAAATGTGATTTTTACGACCTACTCCTTTTCTCTCGTAGTCTGCGTAGATTCTTTTCCTTAGACGGTAAAACGCGAGAATACACGACACAGCCCTTGCTCTATCACTTGATGGAGTAATGCTTAAAATGCTTAATATTTTCCGTGTTTGCTTCCACAGGGCCCAGTCTCGCGCTCCTTCTTCCCATAAAAAAAAAATCAGATGCTGAGGCTACGGGGGTGAAAGGACTGGAGAACCCATCTCAAGCTTAGTAAGTGAGGGGTATTCCGCTTTAATGGAAAGGCAATTAAAAATTCAGAAGATGCGGAGACTTTAAAAACAATCAAGCGGTATATTAATTTCACGGAAAGTCACTAGCAGAGTTCCTCTGTCCATGTAATTTTAAATAGGAGATTTTCTCATATTTCTTCCGCTGAGTCCAGCGCTTCTGGGTTTTAAAAGCAAAACTGGAACAGGGTTAAGAATTTATAAACTTAAAAGAGATGCAAAATGTATTTGCATAATATCGTCGATGTCGTTAGAAATTTCAGGTAGAGAAGATGTTCTTAATTTTCAAATCGTTAGTAACGTACCATTACCATGGGTGATTAATCTGTTTGCGGATGCTGTTTACCCAGTTTATCTTTGCCAGAAATCTTCCAGGAGACGTCCTCCCCTTTCAAATTCTTTAAATTACACTATTTCGTATGGGAATGGCAGCGATATTAATGGCTCGATTCGTGTTTTGCTATTTATAGACTCGCATGTATAATAATTCTGGCTAATGAAATACTTGGAGCAGGAAAACATTTATTTACTTTTGCTATGGTCTAATAAATTATTTGCACAGCGTTTGGGACCAGGCTTTCTCAAGTTAAGGAAAATGGCGTTTTGATGAAAATCTGTGCGATGACTTGTCTGCATAACTTAGCCTTAGGAATGATTGCTGGAAGTTTAGATAAGAAAAGGTTCCCGAGAAACACCGTCGTAGCGTAGCAAGGAAAAAAAGGCCAACTCTCTAAAAGCAAAGCTGAACGCGTGTATAAATACTTCAAGGCAGGCAAACAAGCCAAGTTTGGATTACATTTTATATATGTGTGCGTACGTGCGTGTACATGTCACAGGCACAGATACGTCCCGCGAAGTGCAATTGAGAGGAGCCGGGTGCCGTAGCTCTCGCTGTATGCTTGCTCAGAGTTACTCAGGTTTTGTGCCGACGAGTATTTTTCGTTGTGACAAATCTAGCTGAAATTTTGAGAATGTATCTGAATAACGCTAAGCCAGGATGGTTTACGGCTCTTGATTTTTTTGAGGAGTCTGCCTCTCCACCTCAAGACTCAGACGAACGTTTTCCTTGGGGGTCTCCCATCACATCTGTCTCTCGACGACCCTTTCTAAACGCAGCCCTTAGCTTTACGGTTAGTTCTCCAGTTCTGCCAGTAAAACAAGAGATACCTATTTTAATCCAGACCAGAGATTTTCCTTTCAAAGGGGTGCTTGGGTCAGAAGAAAAGAACTCGTGAAGTCTGACGACAAATAATAACCTTTACAGTCTAAACCAGACTTTTTCTCGCTATTTGGAAATAGGAAGAGGACGTGCAGAAGTTACAAACTGGAAGGCGCAGGCGGCTCTAACACCCGTGTACACCTGCAGGTCACCGCACAGAAACATCCCCGGTGATGTTTTTTAACAAGAAACTAACATTTCTGACTCCAATCAAAATGGGCCACTCTAACACTGGCGTGCTTTCAGAGTTTACGTGGGTGGCACAAATTTCACTCCGAAACAAAATGGTTTCAATCAATAACCAGCGTATACTCTTGGAGAAAACACATCGCCTTCTCATGTGCACCGCAAAAATCTTTCTCTCTTCTTTCGTCGTGCCTCGGTAGCTGTGCGGGGTCAGGCTGCTCCCAAAGTCTGTGCCATGAAAACCCACCACGACCCAACAAAGTTTTGCACGCCGGTGTACTCTGGGTCTGCGTGGATTGAGGTCAAGCTCTTGCGCCCCGTTAATTTAGTCAGGCATAAATCTAGCAAACAGATTTGAAAATAATTTTCCATTCGGAGAGCTGCACGTATTTCGGGATCTGAAGAATCTATTAACGTGTAACCACAAGAAGTGACTTGGGCATATCTGATGACAGATTGTATGGAGTGTCAGGATGTGGTCATATCCTCCTTACCTTCTACTCATACAAGTTGTCCCCTTGCTATTAATGGAATTACTTTAATGATAAAAGATGATCGGCGTTTGTCTCCGTCATCTCACTTACGGCATGTAATCAGCTTTTCCTTATGGCAGAAATAATCCGGAGACCTTTCTTGAAGAGTCGACGTTTTTAACTCTTAACGTCTTTCGTATTTGCCCCTATCGTCAACACAGTTGCTAGGATATAGCCTGATTCCGATTTTTGTGCTTTGATCCTCTCAAACCCACTTTTTTTTTACACCGAGTTATTCAACATCGCCTTTACAATGGCACCGAGGAAGAGAGCAGGAAAAGTTAATGTTGCAAAGCAAGTACAGCCTCAGTGTACATCATTATTTTAGGTTCATGCTAAATGCTGTATATAGTCCTAACTTTTCCAGCCCTGGCAGTCAGATTTTCTCACCCATATGTAATTTTATAAACTACATCACGGCTTCACAGCAGGTAGGGAGCCCACAAACCTGTTCTTAATTTCAGCTTAACTGAAAGAATCTCAGCAGCAGCTGGTTTCAGAATAGCTGATACAGACTTCCACAGATGTGGCCCATAATAGGTTCAGAAATAAAAAAGAACTAGGCCACAACGTAGAATTAATTTCAAGGAAGACAAATTCAATAAGGATGCCACTTTTAAGAGGTTTGGGTTTTGTTTTTTTTTTTTTTAAGAGGGCATATTTCTGTGGCCTGGGTTTTTTCATACTGCCTACGGATGGCAATACTGCAGTGCCCCAATTTTCTGGCAGACAGGACCTGGCTGTTAGCGGGCAGCACTCTCTCGAAGCAAAGAAACGGGTTATTTCGGAGTTTGTGTCGCCTCCCCTCCCCTCCCCCTCCCCCTTCTTATGTTCCTCCAAGCATAACTGATAGTACTGGAGTGCTTGTGCGCTTTTCGGACTGGACCAGACAAAGAGGTACAATAGCTAAAAATGACCTCTGATGATACAGCGGATGCGCCGCTTGATAAAACGGGGGAAGCTGGTTGCTAGCTCTGAAACGTGTTCTTTGGTGATGTTTCACGAACCTGAAATGCAGGAATACAGCAAAAATAGTTTCACAAATGTTAAATTTCTGGAGTTCGGTAAGGGGAAGGCTTTAAATGATTTCTGTAATGGCATGGCAAATACATCGACGTACTTACTATCTTCTGGTGAGTAAAAATACCTCAAAAGTAAAAGTGGAACAAAACGGTCACTTGTTCTCACTAACAAATTTTCCCTTGACGTTCTGTGCAGTGGTCTAAGTGTTTGAATAATCTTGGTTTATATGGTCTTTCAGCTCAGGCATGCGAGGAAAAAGGAACTTCAGAAAGAGAATATTTTACCTGACGTGTACCATTTTAAGGCTTCAGTAATTAGAGAACTGCAAAGGTCAAAATAGCCATCAATATCACGGGCAACATAATAGAAGTAACACGTTTAAGAGGAAGTTAGTTGGTAACATAATACACCGTAAGCACTAGGATGTGGGTCTGCAATGACGAGCAGCAGAAGAAACAGAAAAACTTAACCAGCCTCAGATATTTATTTTGCTGAAAGCACACAAGAACTTGCAAATAAGGAGTGGAGATGCTTTCGAGTCTAAATCCCAGATTTTATGACCTCACTGCAGAGATGCTGCAACCTATACTGAGGTCCATCCGCACAGATCCGTTCAAAAGCTGGAGACAAAGTTTGCCAGTGCCTTCTAACCTTTCAGTGAGCCAGACAAAACCTCAGGATTCAGAAGCTTCCAAACTTTTTTCCCACCTTCTGGATCTCATTTGAATCAGAAATGTGTGGCATTAACCTATTTTTAGTGTACTGCTGCCCACCTCTTAAAGTCAAATCATGAAATACTAGATCAGGGTGGGTAGCGAAGATGTTGCTGTGTATCCACTACTCCTAAAACTGTGTGTTCCAGCCTGTATTTCTGAATTGGCATAAATTTTAAATGAGTAAAAGTACAATCATTATGTCTGAAGATGCAGTAGTTTGCAACAGTATAAGTCATAATAAAGATGCACAATTCTGGGGAAAATTATCTTGAGAACGGGAACCCTTCCAAAAACTTCCCACTATTTCTTTCATTGCTGATAGACCATTTTTCTTCCCTGTACAATTTTATGCCAAATTGGCTACTTTTCTAATTTCCCCATAAATCACGCAAAATTCATGACTCCTTTTTCCACATTTGGATCCACAAATCAACCGACCGAATTCGTTCTGCTGAGAGCAAGAGGCTGAAACAAATGCCCAGGATCATTAGCATAAAATTATCGGCATAAAATTACCCTCACTTTTAACAAAAAAAATCGCAGAAGGCTGCTTGTTTATTCCTTCCATTGGGTTCGAAAGACAGAAGTGAGTTAGGAAAGTCAGTCCGCTACCGACTTTGTGAGGCATTTGCCTTTTTCCCCTGTTAAACTCCAAAGCTAATAAACCCGGAGCATTCAGTAACAAGTGAGGCACTCATGTCAACAAAGGCCTTACTTAGAGACGGCGAGGTTTTCAGAAACTTCTGTGGCGAGGATTTGAAGATATTTTAGTCATATGCAGCGTACTTTGAACGTGCGCTTTTGCTTCTCTGTTTCCTACCGTATAATCCCCTTTGCTTTCCCCCCCCTGTGTTTTAAAACGAGCACAGAAAAGGCCGAGTGTTAAACTACACTATTCAATTGTCCGGTAAGTACACAAATTCTGTTCAAATCAGAACAAACTTTCAAGTAGACCAAAAGGGGTATTTGGATTTCTATTTT
>NW_009606918.1:0-4208 GCF_000690535.1 Cariama cristata | reverse complement strand
GAACCCCTCCTGAACACCAGTGTGGCGGGGAATATAGCCATATCAGACCAACAAAAGGCTCCCGATGTAGCGAAGACCTCCTCCCCCCCTCCCTTCCGAGGAAGCCGGCAGGCACGGCTTTTTGCTATCAGAATTGTTTGCAGAATAACCAAACCAAAGCAGCTCCCTATGCGGGTGCCTTGTTCAGCAATAAGCAGCGCTTTTTTATTCTAAAACGCTTCTCTCGCTTCCTAAAGAGACGAACAGGCTATTTGGGAGATATTTCTTCATTTTGAGTGTTCTTGTGGAGCAATACCTCATCTGTTTTTTTTTCCCTTCTATTTACATTTTCATTTGCTTCTCTGACAACAGCAGAGATGTTCTCACTCAATAAAGCAGTTATCACATACGCCAGCAACTCTTAGATTCCTTCTGCTGCGCAAAAGATTCCCAAGTATTATTTTTATTGCAAAGGATCCCATTAATATCAATGGTGCAAGTATCCTGTTCGCTCCTAGGGGCTTTATATAATAAAAGGGTTACGCTTAATAAAGTCAAATGCGGTAGATCTGCTCTTCACATCACTAGTATGACAACGTTCTCGTAATACAAGATGTACCACTAGTCATACTTTTATTGCTATGAAGTATGTCGTCACGTAATATCCCACATATTTTTCCCTAAGACATTAGAGCACTTTATGCCAAAACCCTCTATCATCTCAGGAGTCCGGGATCCCAGTTATTTTGGTGCGACTTGGTGTAATAAAAATAATACATTACAAAATAAATGTGGTAACAACGCTGCCAAAAATGCTCAGAGAATGATGCTGCCGATACTGTCCGAGTCAGTGTTTTGTTTCTCCAGGGAAGACGGATGCATACGAGTGTGTGCTGGTAACTCCATTTGGTGTTGTCACTAAAGCTAAAGTTTCTGTTTGTTTGTTTGTTTGTTTTACAGAATTCAAGACAGTTGGGTTCATCATTTGGTGCTTAACTCTTGAAAGCTCTGCTAGGTAGAACTGACCTAACTCGTGCGTCTGTACTTCTGTAGTCCATAGGCGAGATCGCATAAGGCATAAATGGGAAGAAGGGGTCAAGGGACTGTGAAAAGAGACCAGGAGCCCTCTGGCAATGCTCTCTTGCCGTGTAACCCCAACCACCGTCATGGTGGTCCCAGTGCCAGGTCCGTGCGAGGTCAGCGACTGGAAGCTGGTGTGAACAGCTGAACACGAACCCGTGCTCCCCTCGCTGCCCTCGGCTATAAGAACCGGAGACGGGCGGCTGGTGAGATCTGGGCGAGGAGTTGCTCTGCCGCGGGACCCGGGACAGAACTGGCTGGTTTTGCAGACCCCTGCCCACCGCCCGGCTCAACATCTGCTCCTGAAACCTGCTCTGGTCTTCCCTCTTGTCTCGTGGCAGAGCATTAACAGTACCTCAGCACGCTCCTCGTTTCATTCACAAGTGCTTCTGCAAGGAGTATGCAACTACATTAGCTTTACTTTCAAGAGATTTCTACTCAGAGTCCACATCACTCTGCTGTAGAGCAGGCATAGTAGCTGTAATCTAGTTATAAAAAAAGTGCCGGTGAATGGGATATTTGATTGAATGACCTCATTTTTCACTTGCTCGCTAGAACATTTTCAGAAGGAAGTATTTGCTTGGTTCGTAGCCAAGTGTTTTCTCCTTGACTACCCAACATGTTTAGTCCATACTAAGGGCAAAATTCTCTCCAAAGTTCAGTGGTGATTTCCAGACCCTGTAAGATTTGCACACAAGAGACCGACAGCAACATTATCCTTCAATCATTTCCCATCGTATTTAAAAAAAAAAAAGTGGTTTTCCAGATCCTCCTGACTTCCAAATGCAAAGTGGAAAATGTCCAGAAAAGGCGTTACTTCACCTAATGCCATTTATTTAGCACACATATAATCCTACTGTCATTCTGCTTTATCAAAAGCAAGGGAATGTGTGGCTACTTTGTACAACCTGAAGTTTCTGCTTATCTGGATTCGCGTAAGTGCATCGAGCAGCTTCCTCAGATGTACAGTTAATGGGAAATTCCGTGAGTTTTAAACTTAATCAGAGATACGAATGGAAGAATGTAACCATCAAAGCTATTGCGGAGTCCTCCACTCCCTGACCTTTGGGCCCATAAACCCATGAATGAGTTACATTCATCCACATACTAGCGCATTTTTTTTCATCGCTAATGCAAAAGGGGTTTAGAACTCCAACTATTAATCTAAGTTGAATTTCACTCGAGCAGCTCACAAGCAGATACTCAGTCTTTATCAAGGTTTGTAAGACTTGTCCTCTGTTCACCCCTCGCAGCTTGGGTCCCAGCACAGGGGCAGGCCCGGTGGAAGAGCCCGCTGCCGAGCTGATGAACAAGGAGAGTGGAAGGACCGTGCCACTCGGCAAAGCCGACGTGGCTGATCTCGATCCCAGGCGATTACCGGTTGGCTGCGGCTGCATCTGCACCTATAGCCCACGGTACGGCCTGTGCCGCGTTCCCCTCACCCCGGGCATCGCCTGCAGCCTGCCGCAGCATGGGATGCGGGAACAGCGCATCTCTCCCCTGCTCGCAAGGCGCCGTGCTGGGTGTCACCCCTATTACAGCTGTATATACTGGGTGTTGGGGGGGACATTCCACTCACTCACTGCGTAAGCCAGTTTTTCTCTCTCAGCCTCATTTTTTCTAGCTGCAAAATGGGTCAGTACATTTAGAGACCTGTGCTCGCTGCTGCTGTGATGAAATACTCTTGAGTGAGAACTTTTCTGGCCCTGGCAGAGCAAACCGTGGCACAACTCATGCACGGTACCTGTGCTTGGAATTGTGTTTTGGCGTTTTTACCTAACACAGCGTGTAGCAAGGGTTATAATCCATTCAGCAATCTCTGCCAAAGTGTTTTTGCACCTTCCTCGAGTTGGCTGTGCAATCAGAGAGAGGCAGTCACACAGCTAAAAGAGAATAAATATACTTTGAATAGAACAGAAAGTCTGTCCCAAAGACAAGTCAGAGAAGAAAACAGGGCCTAACGGCAATCCAGTATGGGTTAATTTGGTTTCTCTCAGTACTCCAAGGTGGTAGATCAGGAAAGTGTAAGCCGAGAAGTGCCCACTCAGATAAAGACCTCTGGGATAAAAATATCCCCGTCAATACCAGACAAACTGAATAGGAACCAAAAGATTCAATGAAACGATTGAATTATATTTAGGGGCTTTTTCAGTGAAAAGTTAAACTTTTGTTTGCGTTCAGATTTGGGAAGTAAATAAGCAATGCCTGAAAGTAAAGAAAAAACCAAAAGATATTCTTCAACCTTGATTGGCACAATTTAATTTTGTTGTTTTTTTTTTTTTTTAAAAAAAAGGACCATCCAGACATACCTGTGTGCCAAGTTTTGACCTGATGCCATTTGATACAGGTGAGATATTAAACCCTGAAGACCAAGACAATGGAAACAGGGACAGACTGTTAACAGGAGTAAGGGGTAGTGGCTGCCATGATAATAATAAATTTTTCGTGGGGGCCCAGCCGATAAACCCTGAACCTGCCTGCTGGCTGCCTTTCATTTGCCTGTACTTTGTTTAGCCAGCGCGACTCTAGGAGTGACCTTGTGTTTACTCATTAATTCTGTGAGTCACATCACGGGGAATTAGAGCAGTAAAGCAACTAGAATATTTTTAATATCAAGAGCGTTTTGCCTCGTTTCTTCATTGTCTTTGTAATTTAAATATCCTGTTGTGTAAGCCTAAAGGCAGGAAGTGAGCTATACAAACCCTTACAATAACAGTATTAGGTTGCAGATAAGCTCGTGTGCTCGGTGGTGTCGGGTATTTATTTTTTTTTTTTTCCAGGGGTAATATAAGTTTTGCAAACGCTAGAAGAGATTATTTTTTCTCTTAGGAACACATTTAAAATCTTTCAAAATAAGCTTTGTCTGTTGCTCACTCAAAAAAATATACTCTCCCGATAACAAGAACTCACTTTGGCCCATAATGCCAGGCTTTAATTATTTAGCTTCACGCCGTATTTGTGTTTCTGCCGTGAAACCCAAACCTTTTCAGCAGGCGGAGACATGGTGGTGGGGTAGGTGCCTACCTATCCTCTCTTTCATTCTTTTCCCTCCAACTCAGCACTGTTTTAATGCAAATCAAACCCTTGGTGCATACATAGCTAGCACCGATATCCTTACACTTCACGCACCTGGCAGTCAGCTTTCCTGC
>NW_009606917.1:0-204 GCF_000690535.1 Cariama cristata | reverse complement strand
CTCTCCTGGTCCCCCAGGTGAAAGTGTGGTTCCAGAACCGGCGGACGAAATACAAACGGCAGAAGCTGGAGGAGGAAGGCCCCGACTCGGACCAGAAGAAGAAAGGTTCCCATCACATCAACCGATGGCGCCTCGCCACCAAGCAGTCGAGCGGAGAAGACATCGACGTCACCTCCAACGACTAAGGCAGGGACAGGCTCCTGG
>NW_009606916.1:0-1204 GCF_000690535.1 Cariama cristata | reverse complement strand
CGGAGGCAACAAGTGGCCCTGAGCAGCCGAGTCCCGACCCCCCCTCACCCCATCGCACCCCGCGTCCTCGGCAAGGGAAGGGAGCTGGGGAACCAGCGTCTCACTCCGCGTTCCCGTCCCCTCGAAGGAGGCACAGGCAGTTGTTCCGTTAAAGCTAGCGTACTTTCTCTCTCTCTCTCTCTCTACATACATATAAAAATACTCATGCGTTGTATATATTGCTCCATTATTTATGCTACTCGGTCGGCTACGATGATACATTCGACTGCATTAATTATTTAAAAAACATCTTGCGTTACAAAAATAAATCCAAGACTCAAGCGGAACTTCAGTGTCCATATGTCAAAAATTTATTTATCTCAAACTGTGCATAATGGAGTAAAAACTTAACTTGAATATGTACCTGTTATAAGGATGGTATTAGTTCAAATATATACATGGACTGTCGGCAGACTGACTTCAAATAATACAGAGCCGAATCTTTAAAATACAACTACGGAAAATGAGAAAAAAAAAAGAACTTAAAATATCATCACAATAAATTTACAGAAATATTACAAACCATAAGAAAATATTTCAAACACGGTAATTTCAGGTTTTTTTTTTTTCCTTTTCTTTTCTTTGAACAGGATGAAGTCTGGAAACAAAAAGTTATTATAAATTAACAAACGGCGTGTGAACCTGCATGGCAATTTTTGCTTTTTAACAAGAAGTAAAAAAAAAAAATAAAAAAAATTTAGTACAATCTAAACGTTTGCCCTTTTGCAGCAAACCAAGCCCATGGTTCGCAAGTACTCATCCTACCTTTTTCGTCTTTTGTACAATTTCTAAAACAATTTCAATGTTTTTTTTGATAAATTAATTCCCCCTCCTCTCGCAGCTGCTATAAATTCAGCTGCCAAAGCCACAATGCTCCAAGTAGACTCTGTTTTTAAAAAATAATTGGCAAATTCGCGAGTTTGTTCTTTTTTTTTTCTTCTCTCTATATTACCAATGGACATTCTGATTGCCAAGTTTCTTTTGATAAATACTGTACAAAAGTTGCCTGCAAATATTAAAACATTTTCCTCTTCGCTCTTTGAGTCTAGCTCTAAATATTATTGGTAAAGACTTTTGCAAACTTTCTGCAAAGTTCCTACCGTTTTCACTAGAACTTTTTAAAAGTTTTGTGTAGTTGCTTCCCCTCCGAGATCTATACAAGTTC
>NW_009606915.1:0-796 GCF_000690535.1 Cariama cristata | reverse complement strand
TGTGCTTGCAGAGGCAGATAACCTCAGCCATGCGATCTACCATTCCTGGAAGACCTTAAATCTGAAGATAGAAAAGTCCAGGGATAGGTCCCAAACTAATGATACCAGGGAGGAAAGCTATTGCTAGTCTAGGCCTTCTCTGGGCAGCCCTTCCACAGCCACAACAAGACTGGGTCTCATATGCTTAGAGAGGAAGATAACCTCAACCGTGCGATTTGCCATTCCTGGAAGAGCTCAGATCTAAAAATAGAGACAAGCAGAAAGCCATGCACTAAGCCCCACATCTATGATTGGTTTACAACATATGTCCACGCGTATCGAGTTATTCTTAATTGGTACACGTCTCATGTCCATGCGGCATGTAATAACACTCTCAACTCTGCTCACGGAGATAGCTCATCTTATCTTTTCTTTTGTTCTGCTGCTTCTGCTTCTTAGGGGATTCAAGGAGAGTTCACAGTTACTTTCAGGCCTGCAGCTAAGGTTTTTATTTGTGGTCCATTGCAAGGGTTGGATTGTTCATCACAATCAGGTTATGTCCCCTCTCATTCAGCCACTCTTCCACACCCAAGCACTTCCCCGTGTTGTTGTAGCGGTGGAAGGGCTGCCCAGAGAAGCTCTAGCCTAGCAATACCTTTCCTCCATGGTGTCATTAGTTTGGGAGCAATCCCTGAACGTTTCCATTTTCATCCTCGACTCCTACAAGCATAGCACATGGCACGGGAGATGTTATCTGCCTTGCCAAGCACTGGACTCCCAGTGTTATTTTGTGTAGGGATTGATTCACGGACTCTGG
>NW_009606914.1:11472-18963 GCF_000690535.1 Cariama cristata | reverse complement strand
TTTGGTTTGGGTTTTGTTTTTTGTTTTTTTATTTTTTTATTTTTTTTTTCCTTGCTGGGGAGGGATTTTTTAGCAGGCCCTGAGGGCTGCTGCCTTTGAAAAACCCTGGGAGTAAAGCGTCTCCACTCGGGCTGTAAAGTGATGGGTGCTGCCTCTTGGGCTCCAACTTGAACGCTTAGCCCTGGAGGAGGTACCACCGAGCCTGGGAGAACGGGAGAGGCTGTTTTTCTAGCCGGAGCCTGATTTTAGAAATGCTTCGTCTTAATTCTCGAAGCTCACTCGTGCTTCACGCACAACTCCGGCGCCTGGGTCTGTGGCGAACGCCTGCAGACTTTCCTCCTGTCTCAGCTTTTGTGGGAAGGGGGATGGGACTGGAAATAATTCTGTTGTCGTACTTTCATCTTGATGCCAGATCCTGGTGTCTCAGATAGGGTGCCTGAGCTTCCTCTTGTCACTTTTTTTCCTTTTTTTGTGCCTTAGTCAGCCTGGGGATCCTCCAAGGGAAGTGTTCAGAATGCCGTATGGACAGCGCGGTGTTTACTCTGCCAGGTCACCGAAGGTTTTTTTTCTGTTGATCTCTTCCTTATCCACTAGCTTTCTTGCTTTTCGCTGTCTGAACCTAGGATAATTCGAGTACCAGCTTAACTTGGGATCTAAGATACTGCTTGACACCGCTGGGTCGTGACTTCCAGTGCATCGCCCTACGTGCATCAGGCGTGTCGAGGTGTGCCCGTGCCCAGGCTGACCTGGTGGGCACCAACCGCAAGTCCCTTCCCATACTGCGTGGAAGTGGCTGCCTTTCCCTGGGGGCGGTATGTCAGGGTCGGAAAATGACTCTCTGTGCTCTGTCATTTTACCTAGCTTTTTTTGTAGCAAGCACCTGTAATAAATAAGTTGATGGTACTTCTTGAGCCTCTTGGGTTCTGGCTTTGCAGTGTGGCTTCCTTAGACACGGTTGGTCAACTGCAAAAATCCCAAACAAACCAGATACTCTGTTTCAAGTAATACAAGTGAAAAATCGAAGGTTTGATGCAGTAGGAATGACATTTACCTTACAGTGATTAAAAGTAACAAGAAGTTTCATGGTTCACCGAGTTGAATTTTCAGATTAGAGTACTGTTCCTTCAGGGACTGGGTGTGAACAGCGCACTGATATAAATGTATCAGAAGGCAAAGAAACCCCCTCTGTGTGTAGCTTAGGTAATAGCTCAAGTTGGAGGAGAGAAATTTGTCTTGATAGATCAGAGACCTGATCTTGTATAGCAAATCCTATTTCTGAGAGTGACTACCAGTAAAGAGGCTATGTCTTGATCTAAAAAATTCTCTTTTGCTTGCCTGGGATATTGGTTATATGTGTACTCTTGAACATGTAGCATGTCTTGTGCAAAACTGTGGGTTTTTTGCTGTCCCTTCGTGGACAAAAGACCCCAAAACATCCCCTCCTGTTTTCCTGAACTGACAGGCATCGGGCAGATTGGAAGATAAATGGAAGCTTTGCCCATGGTGGGATGGCTTCATCACCGTCCTGAAATTAATCAGCGCATTGCCTCCAGAGAAGGTAAAACACTTGTCCTTCCCCAAGGTCTAGCTCATGAATTGCTGTGGATGCTCTGGTATTTCAAATTTGTTGCATTTCTTCCCGTCTCCTGATGTGGCAACTGAGTCTCACTCGCAGTTAACTCTTTTCTGGGTGAGTGCTTTAGAGGATTTCTGCTGGCTTGTTTTTGTCGTGCAGGAAGTAAGGCTGGAGTTCTCTGTAGTGGTTTTTTCCCCCTGCATCCTTTTCGAAGTTTGTCCGTGGTTGGGAACCCGGGAGCTGCTGCTGACTTGTAATGGGCTCTTGGAGGTGAAAATCACGTTGCGTGTGGGAGGCCAGTCGAATGGCTTTGGACTGACTTGGGGGCAGGGATCGCTTTAAACAGTGGCTGCTCTTTGCCAAAATCTTTGATAGCCCTTGTCGTTAGCTGATTTCTGATGCTTATATGTATTTATGCCCGTTGCTGAACGTGTTTAGTGGCTGCCTGGGCCTGAGCTCGGGAAGAGACGCAAGAGCTGCCGTCCTGCCGATTGCAAATGTGTGGAGGGCTCCTAAAAGTCTTTGAGTGCAGGCTCTTGCTGCTGGCAAAGACCGCTTTCTGGCCTCCATGGGGATGAGGATGGGGTAGGAAGACGTCCTAAAGCACACGCCTCAGGGCAGCCACCCTGACTGGCATCCTGAAGGGATTTTTGAAAGGAAAAAAAAAAAAAAAGCAGAGCATAAAGGAGGCAAAGCTGAGTCCTGGTGCTGGTACTATGGACTCTAAAGTGAAATAAGTTGAGAATAACTTGAGACCACCCCATTCTGCAGGGCTCAAAAGTCTTTCCAGGCCAGGAAGCACAAAATAAAACATTGCCTTGCTTGGTGGCGATGAGTTTGTTTAAGTGCTGTGTTTAAGCAGGCGGTCTCTAGTCCTGGACCTGCTCAGCAACCCCCAGCTTAGTAAATCCCCTGATGCTGGAGTGGTTCCTGTGCCTCTCATCACTCCTTTGCCTTAAAGGAGGGTGGGGGATCTGTAGCTAAAGGCTGGCAGATGTCAGAGCCTTGTCTGCAGCAGTGGGAAACTTGGAATCATAGAATCGTGTAGGTTGGAAAAGACTTTTGAGTCCAACTGTAAACCTAGCACTGCCAAGTCCACCGCTAAACCATGTCCCTGAGCACCACATCTTCTGCTGGTTCTTTTTAAGGGCAGACCAAGTTAAAATAGGCGGAGGAGACAGATGCTCTGAGTCGGTGGCTGGTACAAAGCACATGCGGTGCTCTGTGTCCCTTTTCTTTAAAGGATTCCTCCTTCTAGGAGGGAAGCAACTTTTTCTGTTCCCTGACAAGATGAGATTTTATTCACTTAAGTGCATAAAGCGAGAGCTTCCAGGGTTGCCTCCCTGCCTGCGGGGAAGCCTGTTCTGCAGGAGCCGCTGCATTGACTGAGACAGAAGGAGAAAGCCCCACGCAGCTGAGCCCTGGCCCCTTGGCATGCTTGCAGCAGGAGAAGCCGTGGGTTGTGAGCTGTGGGTCCCGAGTGGGTGGTGGGCAGCGCAGAGGAGCCCACTAGAGGGTGGTGGGAGCCCGGAGATGCTCTACCAGCAGCATCGACTCTGCCGGGAGCCCACTCTGCAGTGGGTACAGCCGGCACACGGCCAGGAGGGAACAATTTTGTCCTCTCCCGACAGAGGAAGAAAACTTTGGCTCCTTCTCGCATCCTTTCCCGGAGTGCGGCAGGGGACCGGCTGCTGGAACACCGATGGGCAGCTCTGGTTTGCTCGGTGTCCCTTCTTCAGTGGAGAGTCTGTTTCTGTAGTTCTGATGCCTCGGTTTATTTTTTCTCTCGTGCGTTGGAGACAAGAAGGATGTTTCTCTCCCTAAGCCCCCGGTTACGTTCCCATTAAGTTACCCAGCAAAGCACAGTGGTGGCAGGAAATGACAAATGTAAGTTTGCCACCGATGCATTATGAATTGCTGTGCGTCCCCTTTCCTGAAAAAGCATCCTGCCCTTTCCTTAACCTTGGATACAACTGATGCTTTGCGGTTCCCCCCCAATTCTTCTAGTGTTATGCTGGCAAATGGTGCAGCCTATCATTGACTTTATTTTTGTACGACGAGGTCTCTCGAAGGTATGTATCTTGATTTAGTCAGCAGCCATGTGTTCTGTACAGTAGCTGCTCCACAAGCAGCGTAGCCTGCTTTAAGTGCGATTCAGGGAATGAAGCAGTTAGCTTCCGAGCTAATTTAGATGAGCTCTGTCTATGTGTGAGCAGATAAATATAGAGGAGAGAGATGGAAAGAGGCAGACAAATTTTCACCACTGCTCTTACCCGATAGTGGCTTACATAAGAACAGTTTACTACACGCTTCTCATAAATGACTTTAATGGGTGCTGTTTGATGGGCGTCTGCAGTGCTACAAGGTGCTTTGTTTTGGTGGTTGTCAGAAAAGGTGCTGGTGCATCTACATTACCGACGTCCCACTGCGGCCCCTGCGTGTGTCTGACGATCATTCCCTGCTTCTCCAGGCTGTGCAGCTCCTCCATCTCCACAGCAGTTCGGTGCCACTTCTTTTATCTTCTTTCTTAACTTTTCCTGAAGCTATCTTGTAATTTGAAGTTCTTCTCCTCTTTAGGGTAAGAATGCACTAAAAGAAGGGAAAGCACTTAGTTCCCTGGGAGTTGTTTGAGTTGGATGCTTTTTCTGAAAACACTTGAGCAGGGTTTTACCACCCTTGCCTTTGTCGTCAACTCCTGTTTTTGCGGAGCGGGGTGGAGAGGCTGGAGGGTTACCTGGGGAGTGCGGGTGCCGCTGAAGCTTTTGATGCTGGGGTTCAGACTCGCCGTTCTCGGCTTTGAGCTGCCCTGTGAGATCTGGAGCAGCATCCTGCGGGTAGCAGAGAGAGAGTGTGCCCGGTGTGAGACCCCGCTCCTCAGGGCACGGCATCAAAAAAACTGGGTTGCCTCTGCGGAGAGAAGCCGGTGAGCAAAGTTTGATTTCAGCCCCTACCTTATCTGTTAAGTGCCTCTTGCTAGGTTTGAAGAGCTGCGCTGCATATCTGGCCAGAGGTTTGGTTAGTCAAGTGTTGGGTGGTTTTTTTTTTGTTTCGTTTTTCTTTTTCTGGCTGTTCCCAAGGTAGTCCAAGGGGCAAAGAGTTGCATCTTCCACCAGGCAAGTGGAGGGAGCCAAAAAGCCTCAGCGAGGTGGTACAGTCAAGATGAGACATGTCGGTGGGCTCCTTGGGGTAGGGGCTGGGGGGGTTGTAGACCTGCGAGCGGGGGCTGCTTCCCTTCCCCTTCATCCCCATCCCCAGCCACGTGTGGCCGTGGGGTTTGGGCCAGGTCCCCGGTGGCAGGGGCTGCCTGAGGAGGGTGTAGGAAAGAGGGAAAACCTTCTGGTAGCAATTTCTTCCCATCCATATATGAAGCCATAGGATTACTTAAGCTTTGCAGGCCGTTGGGTTCTTGTAGTTGGAGAGGGAAGGAAGGAGAGCCCAGCTCAAGGTGGGGTTGTACCGGTGATGTGGGTCCTGAGCCCGCTGCGATGGCAGGAGAGGCGAGCTCTGTAACACCCCAAAAAGCTGTAGGCACAAATTGCTCCTGAAAATGGGTCATTCCTCAGACAACCGCTTCCCTCCTCAACGGCAGGGTGGAGCGTGGCTTGTCCGGCACAGGGCAGGTGTGGATTTGCAGGGGTTTTGTTCTGTCTCAGATATTTTCTGGGATGAAAATCCCAGTTGAAACCGAACTCTGTGAGTGAGTGGGAAGCTGCAGCTTTCCAAGAGTACCCGCGTTGACCAGTTAGTGGCAACAGAAGATTAACTATAGAGAGAGGAGCCGGTTTGCTGCAGCTGAGCTGTCGGGCTGGAGCAGCGGGAGGAGGCTGCTGGCTGGGGATCCCCTCTGCTCCCCCCTTCCTCCCGTGTGATGGCGGTGGGCTTCCTGTGATGGTGGTGTGCCAGAGATCTTTACTGTTCTTTTGCTGGAGATTAAAAAAAAAAAAGTGCTTTTCTTCAGAATTAGGTGAGGAGCTTTGCATTTTTGCTTGGAGGCTGGGGAGGTGGGTGGCCTCCGAGTGCCACCATGCAGATAAACATTACCTCCAAAACTTGCTACCTTTTTCTGTCTAAGCCCTAAAAGTGTGAACCCCGGCTGTGCGATGGACAAGCCTTTGTGTTGCCTCAGTGATACGGTGCTGATGTGCGGTGTTGGCTGGCTGTGACACCGGGCTGAGCCCCTGGGTTTTCTTCGTGTAACAGGAGTTTAAGTGTGGGACTGGCTGGGGCAGGAGGAGAACAGATTGATGCTACTTGTGGGAATGATGAGGAATTGATCTTCTGCTATCTCAACATACGTGTTAGCAGTTGCAGGTGGCTTGAGAAACACCAGCTATCACACCAGAATGCCTTGTACAGTGTGAGGGTAGACTGGGGTTGGAGACTGAAAGAAGTGAAGAAAACCAGAAATGCCTTGAAGCCTTTCGTTGTCTGTAATGCCCGCAGTACAGCTCCTGTCGGGACTGTGCTTCTCCGGTTCCAACCGTCTGGAATGGGGACGGATGAGCCTTGGCCGGTCTTCCCTTGCTGCTCCCCAGTCCTGCCCCCGCCACTACATCGAGCAGAGATGATGCTTGTGCATAACCAGCTTCAGAAATGGTGCCACTTAAAAGAATTGAATGCTTGTGCTGTTGCTTGGGTCTCGGCTAATGCGGTTAAGGTTTCCAGTGTCCAGACAGTATGGAGACACTTAATGGTATTGAAGAAGCAGAATGGCATGTGGGGGGCACGAGCAGTGATCTTGGCTGCCTGCATCTGCACTGGCTGGGTGAAGCTTTCTGGTTGTCTCCTGGGAAGGAGGCAGGTGGCGGGGGTGGGGGGTAAATAAATCACAGAGTAAATGATTTTGTGCCATTGATCCCTTTGGGCATCTTCCCTGTATGCTGTGCAAGAAGCACTGCTCTTGAGTGCATCCAGTGTGCTCATCCCACTGCGGTCTGGGGAGGAAGGAGGGATTCCTTGCAGGAGGAGGTTGGGCTGTGACTGCCTGCGAGAAGATGGGTCAGATTAGATTTGGAGCCAGGGCTCTGCCTGTGAGCGGAGGCGGCTGGTGGGGAGGAAGACCGAAGTACGAGTTCCCCTCTGTTTCTCATTATCTGTTCCCCACCAGTCTTGCACCCCTCCCTCTGCGCTTCCACCTCTCCCGTCTCCGTGCAAGACAAAGTCTGTATGAAACCGCGACCGGCTTTGAAAGCAGCAGCGAAAGGGGAGAAATTTTCCATTAGCAGCATCAGCAGTAAAAGAGATTTTTTTTTTTTTCCCCAGTCACCTGGTAACTGCTGTATTTAGGAAGATTACTGAGCTGATGGTTTGGCTCCCAGGCATATGCATGGGAGTGATCCTGTGAAGAGGGGGAGGCAAGGGCCAGCGGGCATGGCCGGGAGGTGAGCTGGTAAAGGTTACCTGTGCATCTCTCCGCAGGGAGAGGAGAGAGGGGACCCGCTGGGCCTGGCACCTCTCATGCACCATCATCTGCTCTTCCAGTGCCCGAGAATGAAACAGGAATCGCATCGCCAGCTGCACTAACAAGCTGCAGCAGTGGGGAGTGGGACGTGGTTCCCCGGGGCTGGGCACTTGCCCATCCTTGAGTGGCGGAGGGAACCTTTAGGGACAGGCTGGTTATTTTGGTGCCCGAAACCTTTGTCCGAGTCTGATGAGATATGTCTGTGGAGGGGTGCTGCTCTGGCTGCAAAGACCCTACGGACTACTTGGGGATGTGAAGCCACCCTCCCAAATACCCATGGCCCTGGGACCACATAACGGGGGTGCAAGGTCTGGAGACCCCAGGGTGGCTCCCAGCCCTGCTCCTGGCCGTAAGCATGCTCACAAGAGCTCAGCTGTGCTGATACCTTCCAGGCTTTAGTTCTTTTTTTTCTCCCCCCCCCCCCCCTAATCTTTTTCTTGGGGGTCCCCTCCTG
>NW_009606914.1:0-11357 GCF_000690535.1 Cariama cristata | reverse complement strand
CACGGTCACGGCTGTGTCTGTCCCAAGGCCGATCACTGCCCGTATCCTTCCCTTCGTGCTCTTTCTGGTTCTCAAGCGATTGGCGTTCCAGGGAGTGCAGCGCATCCCTAAAATATAGGATCAAGTGACAGAAAATAGGAGTTGGCAACAGCATAGGAATATGTTTGTTTTTTTTTTTTCGCCTTGAGCCAACTGCTCAGTAACATCAGCTTCTTGGTGCACCGCTCCCGTGTCAGCAGCGTGCCGTGATGGCAAACACGGGGCAATCTGTGTGCGGGAGCAGGGAGGGGGGCTGGAGCAGGGCATGTTCTCTGCAGCCTGGGACCAGGACCTGCTGCTTGTCTGCCCTGGCCAGGGACCACCAGGTCTGTGTGCTGGGGCTGAAAAGCCTCTAGTTCTGCTCCTGCTTGCCGTGTTGCTCTTGCTCTTGCTACCTGGGGATCTGATGGGCTGGGTAAAAGTTGATGCCACTGACCTAACTGATTACTTGTGCAGCGTGTACTCAGAGCGAGATCTGCTCTCTCGGGCGGTTTCCCACTCAGATGGGCTTCCCGGGGTGAAGGGGCTCCCACGGCAGATGCTGCCAGTTGTTCCCATCTCAGTCTCAGTGACTCAGCGCTGCCTTGCCCAGGTTGCTCTGTCGGGGTGGGGGGAGATGGAAAACCCTTCATCTTGGCTTGCTGGGTCTGAGCAGTCACCTGTGTGGTGAGTTCAGCATGGGTGGTGGCCTTGGAGAGCTTTGGGGCTTGTTGGAACATCCTGATACAACCCTTTTCCTTCTACCCCCATTGCACTTCTCTCTTGTCCTTTGTACCTCTCATCTGTTTAAATTAGAGGGGTTTAAACTGTTTTTGCTGCCTTGTAATGTGCCCAGGGAATTCCTCCCAGGCTTCTCTGAAAGCCGCCTTGTTGGCATCATGGTCCTTGATCCTCTACCTCTGATGTCTTGGGAAATCTGGACAGAGGGCAGTGCCCAGGAGGAGCGAGGTGTTGGGAAGTGATCAAAGAGGTGGATGCACGCTCCCCCTCCCTCTCTTCCATGCCATCCAAACTGGGCAGCCCATGGTCAAGCTGTGTCCACAGAATAATTTGTAGAATTTTCAAGCATCATTTAGACTTCCAAACCAAGGAGAAACAGTTTCATCTTCTCCCTCCTGGGAACAGATAGGAGTTTGCAGGAGAGACAGCTTGAGCCGAAGCAGCGTGCTGGGGTTTACCTTCGTGTGCCTGGGGCTTTTGCTGATCCAGGATCCCCCGGCCCCAGGGCCACCTGGAGAATGTGGCAAACATCTCCCATCACCTTCTGTCTGGAGGAGGTGCTCGAGGTGGGCAGCTCAGGTTCTCCCAGAGGATGCCAGCATTGGGTACCACTTGATTAAGGTAGGCTCAACCCACGGGAGCCTCCTGGCCCTTACCGGGGATGGCCTTTGGGACAGGAGGCTGTGCGGTAGATCCAGCTGAAGAGGAGGGATGCTGTAGAGGAGCCGATCACAGAAGTGGCATTTTGGGGACCCGACAAGTATGTTTGGGAGTGAGACATGTTGCAGGCTGAAGGCACATCCAGCAGCGATGACGTTGGCCTTATTTGTGCAGGCAGGTCCTGGCCTGCTGTTGCTGGAAGGGTGCTGGCTACTCCGTCTACCGTGTTCACATCAGGGGCTTCAGCATTTTTTATCTCCCGCAGAGCGGAGGGAGGGCTGTAGGGGTGCATTCGTCACCTGAAGAGCCCCTGGGCTTCAGCTGAACTTTGTGTTCTAGCAATAAAACCGTGCTAGGAAATGTGTGCTGTAACAAAGCCCGTGGATATAATACATCCCTATCACACTGTACCTTTCATCTTGAAGGATTCCCAAGGAGCTTTACAAACTCGGTGTGCTGCAGCCTGCCAGGGTGACTGAATGTTATCAGGAAAGGCTGCAGTCTAATCTCCGCGGTAGCATGTCTCCCCCCTCCTCGCAGGGGGAACTTTATGAAGTCTGATCTCGGACTAGCACTGCGCCGGGTGTTTTCCTCTAAGCCTGAGTTTCTCAGGAGAAAAAGGAAAACCATGTAACTGTTTGTTATGCAAAACCAGTGAAGAAATATTCTTCCTGGGGCAGTAGGAGTGGGTGGGAATTACTTTTGCGCAGCTTCAACAGCTTTGGATCTTGGCAGAAAAAGCATGTGCAGGGGAACGTGCCCTCCGTGCAGCCCCCAGAAAGGGGATAAGAAAGTTTGAGCGCTTGAGAAATTGCTTCTGGGCATAAACAGGGTGGCAGAGTTCAGCTGACGGGAGGGAGACCGTAAATGTCTACCTGAAATACTTAGCGTGCAAGTGTTTTGTCACCCAATATCCCCTTCTGTCCCCGCAGAGACAGTCCCTGAGCCAACTGATGGTGTGTCCATGTCCTGCAGCCTTTGGCAACATCTGGGCTGCTGCTGATTCCCACCGCCCGCAGGGTGGGAGCAGGGAAGGGTGATGCAGCCTCGGTCTCGGTCACCCTTGGTGGTCTCCAGCTCCAGTTGGGTTTATTTTCATCTGCTCTTGACTTACCTGGAGCTGTCAGGGTGGTGGGAGACATCTGAAGCTGTGTCGATGGCAGCAGAGCCTAAAAATCAAAGCTGAAAGTGGGATCAGGGGCACCAAACAAAACTGTCATCAGAGGCATATGCTCGAAAAGCGGAGGTTAGCTCGAGTCTATTTTTATTCGGAGTGGTACACACTTAGCCTGTTTTGTTTAGCAGTTTGTTTATGGGATGTATTTTCCCATCCTGTGTAGCTCCTCAAATGTATGCTGTAAACAAACTGTAAAACCAAAAGCAGCCTTTACGTGGTCCCATTAAATGCATCCTGGTGCACAGGAGATCCAGGGTGTGCGGTGCCCAGGGGGCTGAGGTGCCTGCCAGCCTGAGGTCCTTGATTAAGGAGAAAACCACACACCAGCGAGGGAGGGTATCTTGTCATGTTTTTGAGTGTGGGAATTGCTGTGGGCATCCCTGGGATAGAGCAGGGACACCTCAAAAGCATGCCAGCCTTTTCGTCCATTTGCTCTTGCGTTGGAGGCTCCAAGCCTGATGCTCATCCCCGAGGAGCTCAGGTGTTGCCACCTGCAGCAACTTTAGCTTTGCCTCCTTCCCTGGGCCTCACTGAGGTGGTTCCTTGGGTCACCAAGAACAGGACATGGTGTTGCTGGTGTAGTTCATGGGTCCTGGACGTTAAGAGCCTTCAGTATTGATTGAATTTTCCCTGGTAACTAGCGATAGGACTAGAGGAAACGGTCTCAAGTTGTGCCAGGGGAGGTTCAGGTTGGATGTTAGGACGAACTTCTTCTCTGTTAGAGTCCTTAGGCATTGGAATGGGCTCCCCAGGGAGGTGGTGGATTCACCATCCCTGGAGGTGTTCAAAAAACGTTTAGATGTGGCGCTTCAAGACATGGTTTAGTGGGTTTAGCGGGCATGGTGGCATCGGGTATACAGTTGGACTTGATGATCTTTGAGGTCTCTTCCAGCCATAATGATTCTATGAATTTCAAAAAGGCAATAGAGGTTTGTGGTTGTTCTTACTGTAGTTGTTGCAGTTGCATGCCTTGTACTGAATCAACAGTTATGTGTTTCTCGCTTTAATTTTTCTGAGTGCGATCAGAAGGGCTAGCAGTGTATTTAATTCAATAGCAACAGCCCTTCCCTGTTAACACAATTCAAGAAACTGGAGCTGCTTGAAGACACAAACTCCATTACATTGCTTTACATCTTAGCGCATCCCAGCGCTTGCTGTTTCCTCCTCTTCTGTTCTTTGCTCTTCCAAACAAGCAGCGCGGTTGTCCTTACTGTGTTCCTGGCTTCTGCTGCGTCGGAGGAGAAAATCCATTACCCAGTGCCATGGCAGCTGGAAGGGAGGTCGGGGACGCTGCCTGCAGGGGCTGCTCGTAGCCAGCTTGGGGTCTTGCCGGAGCAGCAGTTTGCACAACAGACACGCTGCTCTTCGTTGTACTCAATTTTATTCGGCTTTTGTAGCAGCCGTCTTTGCCGCTTAGCTGACAAGCTGTTCCTTAGCATGCTGTGGCCCAGCGGCATGTGGGAATAGGGACAGGAGCTGGGATTTGGGCAGGATGCAAGCTCGGTGAGCTGGAGGTGCGGGGATGCTGCCGGCCTCCGCTTCTGCTGCTGGGGAGTGCGTGCGCTGCCCGAAACCATGTGTGCTGCCCAAAATTGTGTGTGCTGGGGGAGATATTCTCTACTGCCTGGGCTTGCTTTAAAGACTGTTGTAAAACCTTGTCCGTCCTTGTCGATGAGGGGTTTTACAGCGTGTTGCAACAAGCTACTTAAATGCAAAACAGGAGGAAAAAATCCTTTTTACAGCACTCGTCCCAGCTGAGCCAGTGTGGCAGCCCGGGACCTGTGCTAGGATGAGATACAGGGTGTTTGTAGGGGATGCTGAAGAAAAGTTGATCCTCGTGAGAGCCTTGCCTTTGCAGAGCAAGCGGTTGGTGTTTCTCCTGTGGCATCTCCCAGCTGCGTTGCCTCCCCAAAACCACGATCCCTGCTGCTCAGCAGGCTTCTCTGCCAGGTTGGAGTGTGCCCCAAGTAATGTAAACCCAGTATTTTAGTAGACCTTGGTCTCCGAAGCCTCTCTCCAGCAGGAACGGTGCAGATTTGTCCATGGATACCTGACCCACAGCTGAAGCAGCTCTGTGGTCACCTCCATGGGAAGGGTGTCCCAAATGACCCCGTGTCCGCAGGGAGCTGGTGTGGGACAGCAGCTCCCCGTCCCTGCTAGAGGGGTGGCTTTGGGCTGGGAAGGAAGGTGACGTTTTTGCTGTGGCTCAAAAGGCAAAGGTTTCCTGTGGATTTGGGGCTGTGGTTTTTAATCCCTGCTTCTTCTGACCATCTCTCTACAAAAGTGCTCTGAAGGCACCTAAGGGCAAAACAGCAGGTGTTAATATTCTTCTCCTTTTGCTGTTGTTGGGTGGGGGAAGAATTTAGATTTAAGAAAAGCCGTTCTTTGTAATGGTGCTTCTCGCCTAGGCTGTGGCAGCTGGAGGGCAGGTGAGAACCTGGGCGAGAGGAGCGATGCTCTGGACCTGGCTGGGGAACAAGCTGCGGCTTTAATTTGGCTGGTAATGGCCCTGCAGCGTTTCCCCAGTCTTCTCCATGCTCTCGTTCTTCCAATTCTATGCAAATATTTGCAGCAGTTAGGGAACTGCCCAGGGAGATTTTTATTCCTGGCATGCACTGAGTTAGAGGGAGAGATTGGGCCAGGAGAAAGGTTTCACAGTGGGCACCAAGATCCATCCCGTCCAGCAGCCACTGCTGCGGTAGCCAGCAGAAGGTGAGGAACAGGGCATGGGTCCCTGGAGCATCCCGTGGAGGTTTGCTCCTGTGTTCCCATGGGATACTTGGTTGCACATAGCTGCGATAAATGTCTGTGCCTCCTGACCAAGCTGAAAGGGTCCCACAGCAGCTCCCGAGGGGCTCCTGCACCTCCCTCCTGCATCTCCATAACGTTGGCCTCTCTGGGCGATCCCTCCTTTGATGGGGATGCTGCATGGTGAGGGAAGAGGGAGGCTTTTCTTTGAGGTCTCATGGACACACCGAGTGCTGACCAGGGGCTGGTGCAGAGGGAGGGATGCTTCTGTTAATTAGCACTAGATGAAAGGAAAACTTGTCTTTATTCAAAGAGCAGCTTGTTCCAGTTTCATCGCGGTCCCTCAGTTCTGAGCTTTAAAGTTCGGCGTATGTGTGAACAATAAGTTTGGAAAGATGTTTTGAAGCCAAAATTGCGGCATTGTTATGAAAATGCTGAAGGGGAGTTGTGACACTGTTTTGAAGATGAAAGTATTTTTACAATCTTAAATTGACACTGAAAAAAAAGAAAACAAAAAAAAAAAAAAGAAAAAATAAAGTTTGCACAAAAGACAGCTCTCAACAACAATTTCTCTGGCCAGAATCAAACGTGACCATCCCCAAACGTTGGTGAAGGCACTTTGAGTTGCTGGTGGCTTTGGCTGTCACATAGGTGACCCTGCGTCCAGTGTGGCAAAGTAAATGGTTCCTGTTGGTGTTACTGGTATGGGCTGGGCAGGGTGAGCCCCACGCAGCCCCAGCAGAGGGAGAGGTGGGTGCCCCCAGCCCCGCTGGGTGTTCGCTTTCCTCCGGGCAGCTGATGGAGCAGTGGAGCAGCAGAAGGAGGGTGTGAGATGAGAAGATGCTGATGGAGCATGGACATGTGCTGGTCCCATCCTTGCAACCAGAATGATGCCCTCACCACTTCTGACCCCAGCAGTGCTCGCTGCGGTTGGAGCTGGGCTGAGAAAACAAAATTTTCACAGCTGTTTAGCCAGGATCTGCATAATGGGTTGGCCAAACAGCACCCTCTCAGTGAGGAGTGAAGGGCGAGGCTAGAGCTGGCCCTCTCTGGTGCTGGCTCTGGGCTGCTCCTTCTCCCCCACCATGCTCCGGGGCTCGTCGGTTCATGCCGCTTGGGCTCACCCCCCGGCACCAGGGAAGCTGGGCTGGGTGGTAGAGGCTGGCCATGAAAAACCATTATCAAGAGGGGCAATAGCCTGGTGGGTCTAGGGACTTGCAGCAGCTTGAGCTCTGTCACAGCCTCTTCCAGTGACTAGCATCATCCCAGTGTGGCATCTCACCAGTTTAAGCTGTGGTCCCTTGGCCCAGCCCAGCTGCTCGTTTGTTGCCTCCTGCACAGAGCAGCCCCTTGCACCCCACGAAGCCGTAGGACACCAGAAGGTGTCTGGGGGGGTCTGGTGAGGCTGTGCTAAGCACAACCCCCCCTTTGCTGGCTGCCTGCAGCTCCTCTTGGCCAGGATGGCAAACAGCATTGCTAGTCACTCACCCACCACCTTTTCTTGGGATTTTCTCTTCCATCACCACCTAAATTCAGCGACTCGTGGTGATTTTTTTTTTTTTTTTAAATTCCCATTAAGCTCTGGTTTTCATTGCACATGCTCAGATACCCAGGGGCCTCTGAGCGGGTGCCCTATAATTAAAAGCAATCTATTGCAGTGTCTGAGGGGGCTGTGCGAGTCACAGGGCCATGAGCCCTGGTCTCCTACAGAAGAGTTGTCAGGCAGTTCCTTCGTTAGAAAATAGACACCAAAAATTCCTTTTCCGCCCCCAACTTTGTCTTCCTGCCAGCCCTGGATTCCAGATTTATTTAAGAGTCTTTTCTTTTGGGCTCGGGTAGGTGTGGAGCATGTATTTTTTGCCATGTGAGTCTGACAAGCCCTTGGGGAGGATGAGTGGGTGTCTTGAAGTGTTAGGGAGAAACTTGGCAAGTGCTTCAGCTCCAGGGATCTCTTTGCATTTTTGGCTGCATCTGCTTTTTTATCCTGCTGCTCTTAAACTTTTCTGAACCAGCAAAGTCACACCCCAACACTGCCATCCAGGAATAACGCTGCTCCCGTTCCTCGAAGGCCTGGCCATAAAGACTGGATGGTTTTTGTGGTTTCTCCCAAGGATGCCAGCCACTGGATGGGGCAGTCCTGCGCTCCCACTGCCCAGCACTCCCAAATCTGAGTGCTGACTGTGGATGGGGATGGTCTTAACCTTCTCTACATCATGGAGGAGGGACCTCTCCTCTTGGAGGTGGGCAGGAGGGTGCTCAGAGCTGGCCGCACAAAGGGTCAGCTGTACATGGGATGTGTGTGCCATGTTGGGTATTTTCCAAAAGAAGGAGATGCTTTCCTGAGGCTCTTTAAGGGGATGTATTTCTTCTTGTGTCTTGTCCTGTGCTCCCAGCTTGGTTCCTGGCCTTGTATATGGGATTTGGGATCTGGTTTCAGAAGGTGGAAGCAATCTCTTAGCTGTGTGGGAGGTTTGGGGGAAGAGCTTCCCTCCGTGACCTTTACTGGACTGCAGTTAAGGGAAGCATATGTGAGCACGCGGATTCGTCTGGTGGAAAATACAGGGCTTTTGAGTCATTCTGGGATTCCCTTCTTGGCTTTGCTGTTTACTCATGAAATGACCTTGACCGAGTGAGCATACCTCCACCTCTTCCTTACCCATTCTTTGCAAGAGCCTGGAGGGGTTCCCTGTTTGCATTACCCAGGTGGGTGGTGTAAAATTCCTGTGTGGAGGTGGGAGGGAGGGACAGACCCTCTCGACCCCTGTCCTGCTACCCTGCCTGCAGGCTGACGGCGTGGAGAGGGCTGAGGAAAGGAGACCAGTGGAAGCGCAAAGCCAGAAGTGGAAGAAAGGGCTGGATGGAGGAGTGATAAGTGGACTCAACAGACCAGGAACCGCAGTTTCTCCAGGCTGGGGTAGCTGCTGCCCCGTGCACTTCTGTAGCCGACTGCTCTCCCTGCGACTCAACAAGTGGCTGGGCAGTGGGAGAGCGGGATGCTGCTCTCGAGTCCGATGGCTGTAACACGCTATCGCATTAGGAGTTGGGGTTTTCTCGCTGCTTTAGTGTGCTAAAAATGATCTGCGCTGTTGAAAGTTCCCCTCCTCTCCCCCACGTGCACAGGCGTCTCTTGATCTCTGTGAGAGAGTGACAGCTTCTTTAATTAGGCAGCCAAAGAGGTAACCTTAGCAACTCCACGCTGGTGCTGGGGACCATCTCCGGCTACCCTTGGAGATGGCGTGTCTGGTGTTCAAATGGCCTCTCAGGAGGACAGGAGAGGTCGGGCTGCCTGCACGTCCGTCCTCCCTCCCTGACATCGTTTCAGATGGCTGGTGGTGTCTGCCATGCAAAGCAAGAGCCGGCACGGGAGAAGGCACCTACGTCCCATCGCTGCTGGCTCTGTTCTCGCTGGTGCGCAGGTTGGATGTGCTGCCTGCCGCAGCTCTGGGGAGAAGTGCTCCGATGTCTGTGGGCAGTACTGGAAGGGGACTGGTGCAGAAGGAGGTGCTGAGCCTGCTTCTGCACCGGTGATGCCTGCACTGCAATGAGGGAGGGATTGGAGCTGCATCAGAGGAAGCTCCGGAGATCCAGGAGAGCAGGAACCTGCCCTCCAGGAGCGTGGCGTGGGGCACGTGCTTGGCTTGTCCATCTCCTGAGGTTGCAGGTGGTGGGAGCTGATAGCCTGGCGGCCGAGCTGGGGCTTGGAGGGTGGTTGTGAGCGCGGTAGGGTCTGTGTTTGCCGCAAAAGGACTGGCAGTGTCCTGTGCCCTGGGAGCCGAGAGCCTGCCTGTGCCACAACATCCCCTTGCCCGTCCCTCCATCCTCCCTATCCCATCCTCCTCGTCCCTTCATCCTCGCCGTCCGGGCTGACGTGGCTGGGGGCTGCAGCACTGAGCACTCTCTTAAAATCTGAAAGCACCTTCTGCCCTGTGGGCTGGAAGGGGCCTTGGCTACTCAAAACAGTGCTCAGAAATACTTTTTTATAGCAGCTGGGAGCGAGCCAGGGCAAAAATGAGCTGAGGCCGCTGAAGGGAGATAAGCTGAGACGTAAACTGTGATTTTCTGCCCTGTGAGCCCTATGCATGGATTTCATCTTTTAATGGAAGTGCAGTAAATAAAAGCCATTTTCACAATAAGCTGAGCAACAGGTCATAAGCGTCTGAGCCACTGAAATTGATAGAAGCGAGCTAAGCGTAACAAATCTCCCAAAATTGCACCAGACTCTACTTGTATCTAGTCCCTTCCTGCATCTCACCAATTATAGCAAATGCCAATTATTTCTGAGCCAGAGCTTTCTCTGAATAAAACCTCAGTCAAACTGCAGATGCTTTATCTTCTTTTCAAATAGATTTGTACCAGAGGAAAAACCCCCAGTGGGGAGAAATCCCATTTGAAGGGGCTTTCCCTAGCAGTGTTTGCTTAGACAGTAGATGCTGGACACGCATGGAGGCGTAAATTTGACTTATCCAGAGTTTGCTGGCTCTGGCTGAGAGGGGGATTCAGGGAGATGTCAAGCATGTTCCCTTTCGAATGTCACTTGTATCTTTGTTAAGATGAAGCGTGGGCTGGGAATGTGCTGGCATCGGCTGTCGTGGCGTGACCCACTCGCTGCCGGGATGCTCCTGTTGATGGGGCCCCTGTGGAGCATTGACTTTTTCTCTCTCTCCCAGTTAGATCCAGTAAGTCACTGTCTCTTCCCAGTCCCTGCCACAGAGCTCTCTGCTGGTACCCAGCAATGCTTCTGGGGTATAAAGCGGACTCTCAAATCCACGCTTGGACTAAATGCTAACACTTTTGTCCCTTATGACCTCTATGCTTTTTTTAGAAGCACCTCTGCCGCAGAGCCTTGGTGATGCACCTGCAGTGAGGGTAGCATGAGGGGTGAAATTTCCTCGTTTCTGCACCAGTTTGTCTGATTTGTGGGGGTTATCTAGGAATTTATTTGAATTTATTTGCAAGCGCTTTTAAAGAGGCGTTCATTTTATACATGTATACATGGACATGTGGCACCATTGGTTTTGACCTGCTTGGTTTCTTGTCCAAAGTCAAATAGCCTGGTCTTCACCATTGCTTCTGGCTTTGTGGTGTTTGAGCAAGAGGTCCCCGGTGCCGTGCAGACCGTAGGGCTCAGGGAGGAGGGTTGTGCAGGAGCCTGGCAGCGAGTGTACGGTCACTTCTTGGCCAAACAGCTGTGCTGAGGCATAAGGCATCTCAGCCCTGATGTTTTTCTGTACATAGGAATGAAGTACATCGCTTGGGATTTGTTGGAAGCATGCTCCTACTGTTAGATGCTGCTAGAGATGCTGACGAAGAAGTGCCACAAGATAGCGGGTGTATGAAGCTCAACTGGCTTTCTGATTGCTGTGCCAAGTACTCCCTACTGAAAAATCTGAAAAATCCCTGGGAAGCTGGACACTTTCTGTCTTGGATTTCTCCAGAAGTTTTAGCTGAACGGCTTCTCGTTAGGTGCATAGAGGCTGCTAATGTGGCACCCCCCTGGGTCCCTGAAAAAAAAGGCAAGGCCTTAAATTGCCTGAGGACTGATTTGTCTCTCATGGTGGGGTTAGCGAAGTGGATCGCTTGGGGTATTTTGCAACGCCTGGAAGCCGATGGGATGGGGTGGGGAGGCTGCATCGCCTGCCACGGCCCCGGGGCCACTGCTCGGTAAGGCTTTCCTAGCACGGGTGAGATGAGAAATCACCGACGGGGAGCGATGAGTGTTGTTCAATGATGCGTCCTCCCCTGTCATGGGGGAGCAGAGTTTGATTGATTTACTCTGTGTTAGCTTCGCATGAAGAAAACTGTTGGTTATATATTTTTTTTCTTTTTGCCTTAGACTTGAGCATTACATTCCTCAGCACTCCTCATCCCCCCTTGGTGGGTTGTTAATGAAAAGCACTGAACCAGCTTCTCTTCAATTGAATTTGCTTGCAGGAGCTGGCAGCCCCCTCCAAACACCTCCCCAAAATATATGATAGAATCACGGGATGGCTTGGTTGGAAGGGACCTTAAAGAC
>NW_009606913.1:0-2389 GCF_000690535.1 Cariama cristata | reverse complement strand
GTTTCCCTGTGTTTTTAAGCACAGCAGGCAAGGAGGGGCCCACCCGGAGGCTGATCTTCTCCCCCGCCAGTTGCCAGGCTGCCTTAGGAGAGAGGGTACCTACTGCCGGGCTGCGGTGAGGAAACATAGCAAGGTAAAGTGCTCCAAGAAAAAAACGTGAGCGATAAGGGTGTCATGGTGTGACTTGTTGCGGTGTCAAACCAGCCGTTACGCGGTACCTACGGCACCACACGATACCGGAGGCATCTCGTTACTCGCGGTGCCGTGGAACAAAGTACCTACACATAGTACCAACACAGCCAGGAGGCCCAAGCCAGCCCCGGTGTCCCGCACGCAGGGGCAGCCAAGACTCAGAGCCAGCCTCCTCGCTCCCCCATCCCCCTCTTCTTCACTTCCTCCTCCGGCTGTGGTTCTTCAGTTCCTCCAGCTCCTTCTCCAACAGGTGGGACTCGGCTGCGGTCTCGGAGAGCTGCAACGCATAGCAAACGATGACAAGAGTGAGCTACTCCTCCAGCCTCCACCCTGCACTACGGCGGCGGGGCGAACACCAGATCTGCGACCTCAGACACGCGTGGGAGGACGCAAAAGCCCCTTAGAGAGGCCGGACGGAGACTGTTCTCCCTCTGGAGAAGCACCTCGTGTCACGGCAGCGCACGCAGCGAGACATTTGTGCCTGGGAAGCTTTCCCCAATTTCACAGCACAACCTTTCCAGAGATGTCACCAAGATTTACAGTTGTGAGGCAGCACTCACGCGAGGGAATTTGTTCCCGTTTGAGCGAGACGGAAGCTGAGATTTCACGCTTCAACTGAGATCACCTGGAAAACCTGGAGAGCGGCTAAGTGCTCCAGCCACAGGTTTAAAATGCGGGAAGAGTGTAAGGAAGGAAAATTATGAAGGAACAAGTAAGTATTTGTTCAGACTGACATAAAGGCTAAATCACTGAATAGACTGAGAATACGTACATATTCTATTTCACTGAAAATGTCTCCAGATTTTAAGCATGAAAGCTGTGATCTTTGGCTAAGGTTGGATTTTGGTTTATTTAGGGCCTGGGAATTCTTTCATCCATAGGTTTACATACAGAATAGACGTCACACCACTTGTCAGAGCAGATGGAAGCTTTGGTCTTCTGTGACCAGAAAGGGTGGCTGTAATTCGGTTTCACAGTTAGGGCAGAGGCCAGAGAGGCAAGAAAAAAGCCGTACTCCATGCAGAAAGGGAAAGCGGAGACATGGCACTTGCAGGGGCCCCTCTCTAATCAGTCACAGCATTCACCAAATCAAGCTCTGCTGCGGTAGGAACCTTCCCCTCTTCTCGCAGAGGAGAGCAGACTTTACTCCCACAGTCACTTTGCCATTACAGTTGTCTTGCGTAGCAGGGTAAAGCAGAAAGAGTGGGGTGCAGTGAGAACGGCCTCCTTTCGTGGTCCCAGCACCCTTCGCTTGGGCATTTCCGCCACTACGGGCAGGTGGCAGTTGGGCAAAGACTCACCATGTCCAGCAGAACATCCACTTTTAGCTGAAGGAGGTTGTTTTCTTCCTCTAGCTGCTGGTTTCGTTTGCGTAAACGCTGCATTTCCCTGCGATCCCCCGTGAAGCTTCCTGATTCTGGAAGGAAAGAAAGAGGTCAAAATACGGATTGTCAGCCAACCGTGGCTACTTCAGATCAAGACTAGCTGAGGTGCACTCTACCTGCCACCCACTGGCCATTTTCAAACTTCAGGCTCTGGCCAGCGAGGTTCACAGTGGGGATGCCGTACTCCAGGCCCAGCTCAATCTCACGGGTCGATCTATCCAGCTGCAGGGAGAAGGTCACTCTCAGCGTTTTACAGAAATCCAAAGCCCACCCTCTGCTCTCACATTTCTTAGGGACTTGGCATTCCAGTGGAAGCTGCTGGTCCGACTGGCGCTGGAGCCTGAAACCCTACTTTTAGTCCTGTACTGCTGCAGTAGAGGATCCGCTCCTCTCATCGCCGTGCCTGCACTTTCTCCCACCCAAACATACCCTCATTTCCCTGGGCTTCGAGACCATTGGTGAGAAGTTTTAGGTGAAATAGTTGTGGACTGCGGGTGAGGTGCTGATGATCGTTCCCTGAGCTATTCCATTTCTACCTTCACATACAGTCATCAGTGATCAGAAACGGTGCCACACCGCAGGAGGAAAGAGGCACAGTTGGGAGATCTCCTAAGGGTTATGGCATTCACAGCAGGAGCCACCCATCCCTCGCCACCCATCAAGCATTCTTTTTGGGAGCCACAGGTGCCGGGACTCACCAAGTGCAGGTTGGAGAGAGAGGCACATTTCCTGGGGGGGGTCTTCTTCGGGCTGAAGGTATTCCCGAAGAGAGGCATCGTGTGCTGCCGGCTGGGCGTACGGGGCGCTCCCGA
>NW_009606912.1:17104-27623 GCF_000690535.1 Cariama cristata | reverse complement strand
CGATCAAATGGCTGTGTAGTGTTTAGCTGCCTGCCAGGTTAAAACACAACATACTATTACAGAAATAGCTTTTGACTGTAAAGTTGTTGTGCATTACTAGTACACAAGTACTTCCTAAGTCCCTTTGGAATTTATGGTGTAACAACCTTCACACCTTTTGCTGGATAATGTTGAAAGCAGCTGTTCTCACAAGCAAGTATTACAGAAGGAGGAACATTTCCATTTAGATTCACCTATCTCCCTAATACAGTAAACAATCCCCTTAAATACAACTATATACTTTCAAGTAAAAAAACCAAACAACAAACCACCAAACCCACAAACAAACAAAAAAAACCACCACGAAACCAACCATTACCGACTACATCTTCTTGCCCCCCTTTGATAGTCAGAAGGGCTACCGACTGCCTCAAATCAGAAGCAGTTCTTCACATTAAATATATGAAGGGATCTTATTTCTTTCACTGAAAGTACAAACATAGGCAAAATACTAAGACAAAAGGATATTAAAATTTGACTATATTTTTGAACAGCATCCAGTAGACAGTACTCAAATCTTCTGTAACCAAGTCAACCCAAGGGTATGCTGATCAGCAATTCTCTCTCATCTGGGATGAAGTAAACAGATTTATCATATTACTTATTATTTGCTACTCTACTACCAAGGAGGATTTACATGAGAGAAAAAGGTCATTTTTAGAATTAGTACAAACAAATAGTACACCATAAATCACACCTTATTAATCTTCACAAACAACTGCAAGAGTTGAATTTACCCAAAACTGGCTGTCAACCAACAGCCCACTTTTAGTATGCAATCAACACAACTTTATTCTCTTTACACTTAGAACTACAATTCTTTATTCTGCTGTAAGTTACATTGTGACATCAAAGACATCTTGATTTTTAACTCTTCTCTAGGAAGGAATTAGAGATGGAAGTGCAAGTATGTATGTGGGAGAGAAGGGGAAATAAATGAGAGAAACTTGAGCATAGAACCTTAGAAGAGATACCCAGATCACAGTTCCTCCCAGCCTAGAGCCAAGCACAGTATTATAACTCTCAATCTTCAATAGATAACCAAACTCACAAGTAGCATCTCCTTCTTCCCATCTTGTTCCAAGTATGCATGAAAGACGACATCCACTGCTGGCCTGAGTTACTCTATCAGCTCCAACAGGACAGCTCAGCACAATGAGCCTTGTGGTTATCAACAGGTAACTCCCAATTCTGCTATCACCCTTAAAAATGATGGTAAGATGCTATATACTGGAATTGGTATATATTTTTAAATCATTTAAGAAATTACAGATAAAAGTACTTTAAGATGAGGTTGCAATACAAGTTTCCAAAAATTAGGACACACAAGAATTATAGGTATGTGTGGAACTTTACTTTGGTCCACCTCTGTATTTGTACTAATGTGTGTTATAATATAGTGCAAATGGACTAGCATGGCAAGTACTGGACAGAAAACATAAGGAAGTTGGTTAAATTTTAAGGATTACAAAGCATTAAAAGTCAGACAACAGTATTCCAACTATACATTTCATTAATATGAAGAAAAATACAAAGCCCTGATTACACAGTATTTTGATAAAGCTACATCAAAACCCAAACATACATACTCTGTAGATTACTGTACAGAGTATTGTATACTGTAGTATACAAATTAAGACACATGGACAAATAGTCTGGGGAGAATTTTTCACTGGAAGGACTGCTGCTGTAATACAGTAGGAAAGCAAATTCTCAGTACTGTCATTTCCAGTCAAAATCCAAAAATACAGGTTGCAACACTGCTCTACACTCATCACCACCGTTTCCTACCTGTGAATTTGCTCTTCCCAGCTCCTGTCCCCTGGAACCAATGTTCTGCTTTAAACACAGAACATTAATCTCTGGGCTTCCCCCTGCCTCCCGTGGGAGATAACCTGAGATTTGACAGCATATCTATTAGTTTTTTTCTAATCTGTCAGTTACATTCAGAGAAACGTAACAGAGTAGACGGTCAAAAGAAGTCATAATCTACCAGGAGTATGAGGTTTTATTATTGGTCAGCTTTTAGTTCATCCTACATTAGGAAAAAAATTATTATAATAGAGAAGCCCTTCAAGCACTGTAATAATTCTTCTCATAAATATACTTTGAGAGATTTACCTCTAGTATTTATGCCCAATTCTTCTCATTGCAAGCACTAGGAGATTACAGCTGTATTAATATAAGTACTCATTCTTTAGTTTCAATTTGGTTTACGTAATTGCAAGCACATAGAATTTTAAAAAAAGAGGTCTTATTGAAAAAAGGCATGAACAAATGGATATTCTTAATTTTAAAATATTTTTTCCATCATATTGCTCAAAACAGTAGTGCAGGTGGGGCTTTTTTTTTTCCCCCAAAATACGCAATTCTGAAATTTTTATTAAAAGTTGAAGTAACACAGTTTACCAAAGAGTATTCTTTGCTTGGAATAAGTAAACACCAAGATAACAGATCTAAGGGCATCTTTACCTGACTAAGAAAACCCATGTGATGTTAAGACCATCTTCTGCTGCTAGAATGCTTTGTTTAGAGTACCTTGTTTTAGAGATCAAATTGCTCATTTTTCTTTCAGAGCCATGTGCATATAGGAGTCATTCACAGAATGCCTACTTAACAACTTACAGAAATGACTGAAAGAAACCACAGATTCAGTTACTTTTTTAAAAGCCAACTTTCCTGATGATTTTTTTTTTCCTATTGTACTTGTCATACATTAATGTGACAACAGAAATACTTATGATAGGCTCATATACAAACTTAAAATGTCAAGGCAAGAAAGCATTAAGTGAGGTCATATTGTTAATTTCAGACCAAAGTATTAAATAAGACTGGTTTTCTACAATAATTCACAAGCTGCACTGAAAAGCTGAAAGGAACAGAAATGAACCACTTAAATTCCTATTAATAAAAACAATGCAGATTTAAACATAATTAACCTATTTGTTCCCAAATTAAGCTAGTCCAGATTTACTATGTAATTTAAATTGGAAACTACCAATATAATTACTTAATACAACAGAAAAGTCAAGAAAAACAAACAGTGTTGCATATTATGCTATTTGGCCAAAATCTGAAAAATCACAGTAACTTCAGAGAAACTGATATGCAATAGAATTAGAAAAGTATTAGAAAAGAACTGATGTGTTTCTGCTCCATCTATTAAAGTGTTTTAGTAGACAGATCTAGTATCAAACAATCAGCTGCATGCTATGCCCAAATCCTAGGAAGTCTTCCCAGACAAGAATTTCCATCCACTTAAGCAAAAGGCAGAGACGTTCTTCACTCCCAAAATAGCACTCCTCACTCAAAAATCCTGTTATTCAGCTTTAGAAAACTATAAAATTCAAGCCAACGCATTCCAAAAGGACTCGTGATTTTGAGCACAGATATTTGGGTGCACTGCAACTCCTGAATAGTGTGACTTTCAAAGAGCTTGATTTGGCACTTCCTCTTTAAAAGTGTCCCAAAAGTAAGATAACCCAAGATGCCCACAAACACATTTGAGATTTCTGAAAACCCTTGCTGGTATCACCTGACAGCAAAGGAGTAAACACTCCATCCTATGCCCTTTTCTGACCCACATCCTCAAGCATCAGTATCTACTTTAAGATGAAAGCGCCATTATAGTTCAAGCATATAGTAGGCCAAACCAAACAGACTAAAGCCCCAGATATAAGTTACTGCCGCAGCCAATTGAACTGAAAACTAAACAGCTCCAACTCCAGCCACGATCTATGAACATATGAACAGCTTGCTAACGTGATCCAAACATAGCTGATGTCTTCTTGAGCATGTGGGCTGGAAGAGAAAGTCTGCTTAGTTCTGAATCACAGAAACACAGAATAATTCATGTTACGAGGGACCTCCAAGGGAGCATCTCGTCCAATCTCCTGCTCAGTACACCACTAACAACACTGAATCCAGACCAGGTTGCTCAGGGCTTTGTCTGGATCTTGAAGACTGTTAAGGACAGAGATTTCTGGGATCTCTGGGAGTAATCTGTTCCAATGCTTGACTATCCTCATAGTAAGAAAAATCTCCCATTTCAGTTTATGACCACTGACTCTCATCCTCCTGCTGTGCAGATTTAAGTGAGCTTGGCTCCATCTTGGTAGCTTCTTAGGTACTGAAAGGCTGCTGGTAGGTTCGCCCAAAGCCTTCTCTCTTTTCCAGGCTGAACTTGTCCAGTTCCCTCAGCCTCTCCCTCATGTAGGACATGTAGTACTCCACTGTATTTTTCCATGATTTAACTTTAACTGTAAAATTGGTCATTTTCTTTCACTCACCTTCTGTCACATGTTAAAGAAAACACAGAACCTCTAAGCATAAAAGTATAAATTTAAAGGTATTTATATAGTTACTCATTAAAGCAGTCTGGAAACAGACTGCAGCAAAGGGTAAAATAACTACAGGACTGTCTTGGTGACATTTCTCTACAAAGAAAATAATCACTCCAGCTGGGAGGGAATGCATTCTGTAGGTACTTGAAAAATCTATTTAAAAAAAAAATTCTTGAGAAAGACAGGAGGAAACCACTGTTACATCCCAAAAGGAAGCACATAGAACTACTCAAAAGGGGAGGGGGCAATTATTTCATTGTCACTTTTCAAGAATAACAATAAGAGCAGTAAGATTATTTTTTTTTCAGAACAAAGTGATCAATGTCTCCCAGCATGCTTTGCCAGTTCCATGTATCTGGTACTCTAAGAAAACTGAAATTCATCCAGGGACATACACAAAAACTGAAGAACTTCAGAGAGACATGACTGTCATGTGAAACAAAGCACCACCAAGTAATTACATAATTTGTAGAATACAAACAACTTCCAAGCATAAATAGTTTTAGCAGTTCACTTTGATAACTTCAAGGTTAAAAAAGTCAGAAGTCCACTTACCTTGACTGCTACAGAAAGTTTAATTCCAATGTACCCGATTTGATCACAGATGTTTTGAATTTAAACCGATCTTTCCTTCCAAGGCAGAAGCTATAGCACGAGAACATCAGATAATACTTTTCTCAAACCCAAGAAAAGAAAGTCACAGTTTACATGAACAACATATGACTTGAATCCATGAATTCCCCATTTTGAAAAGGTATGTGTGTTAATGCTTACAGAGGAAATAGAGAGATAGTGACATTTTTACATTTATCTTTGAAAACTTCATTGAAGTCCTACAATTTTGAAGCTAATGAGGTTTGTTTGCTTTGTTTTATTAGAAAAAATACTCAGGCAAGGTCTACAATCATCTGTCAATTATAAATGACTTACAAGAAACTCATGAAGCAATAAAATTAAAAAAATACAAATACAAACTATATCTGAAACACTTCTATTTGGCAATTTCATAACAAATTTGAAAAAAGAAACAAAGATTATGGATTACTTTATAGGTACAGAAAAAGCAGTAGGTGAAGTGCTCAAGCAAAAAAAAAAAAACAAAACAAAACCAAAACACTGCATTTTTTCCAAAATAAAGTCACATCACTACAGATTTTATGAATAATACCCTTATTAAACAACCATTCCAGAACATCTTATATTAGTGGTGCTTTTAATCTGCACTGCATTTCATAACATTTCTTTTTTTGTGTATATAAGTAACATTTTTAACCCATCGGAGCTAAGCAAGACTCTCGTGTCAGTACCAATGCAGCATGCATTTGTATTATATTAGGATATGCTCACTTCTGCAACCAAAGGGTTACTTTAAGTTTTATTCTATTTAATAAAAATTTAGTGTAAAAACTGCTGGTTATTAGTTTCACTGTAGTAAACTCCTCCCCAATAAGGAGGACTAACGCTGCAGTTTGACTGCATATATCCATACAAATTTTACATATTAGTTCCTTCCAATAGCAAGGAAAAAACTAATTTCATGTTCACTATTAGAAAGGAGTGCCATGAATTAATTATGGGTACTATTCATCCCTCTAAGATTTCTGGGAAGGATGTTCAATGTATTTTTGTTCTTACAACAGATATTAACAGTAGTATATAGTCCCTTAGGTATGTAAAAGAAGGGGTTTTTTTATTGTTAAGGAAGGTGCTTTTTTAAAAACAATTCTTCTGGCAGCACTAGTGAATTACAATATCCTTCAATATTATTTCTACCTTAATATATACATTTTAACTTTCATGCCTCTAGAAAAAACATCTACAGTACATTTCATAATATAAAAATATATTACAAATCTGCTGAAATATTTACAAGCAATGTCCTATTATCTATATGCAACATTTTTGTCTCCATACAAAGACTAACAGGTTAGACACATCTCTATTTGTCAGTTAAAAAAAGCCATGGCTTCTTGCTTATTAAGCAAGAAAATGATTTTACTTTCCTTTTCAAAGCCAACTTTGGTGCATAAAGGATTGAATTTCTAGATTATATTTTTTAAAAATACCATTTTCTTTACATCTAGAAAACATTAGGCCAAATAAAAAAAAAGTATACTTTACAAGTGAATGGGGATCCTAAAGGGTCAAAAAAGTAAAATAAAACACCAATAACACTAAATGCTTAAGTAGAGGTTTTTCAAAAACCGTCCATTGATATGGATCACATAAAAGCAGATCTCATTAACATACTATACTACTCCTGGAAAGGGTGTCAGACATACTGCAACACTCTTAACATCTTTAAACCGTACTATATGTATTCATAGTTGATTGGAAAAGACAAGCATTCCATCAACATTTGTTTAAACATTATAATTCAACGTATTTTAGGGATCTGCAAAAGGACACAAGATTACAAATGACAAATGGTTACTATCCACCATACTCGAAGGTCAACAGGATAATCCCTTGATAGCTGTTCTATTGTCCGGCATATGTTGTATTTAGTTAACATTGACAAGAAGCCTAATAGCTTGTTAACAGTTCTCCTGGGAATTATGAGTAAATGGTGATGGCTACTTTTTCTTTTCATGAAATATAAACTACTGTATTCACTAAAGAAAAAAGCAGCTTAAAGAAGCAAGCATGCAAAGCCTTTTAGTTGTTCCACTAAGTTGCCAGAAGAGTGTTTGCTCAGTCTCCCACTGTACCATTCCATGAAAATGTGGATATACAGTAATATATTAATATATTCCACAGAAGCATCAACTTCATTCACAGAATGTTTACACTAAGCATAAATATTTATCTAAGAAAAAAAAAAAAGGATGGGATTTGACTAATGTGCAACTTTATTTCTAAATCCATTGTCAGTGACTAAGACTGCAGGTGTCCCCACTTGCTTGGTTTTTACCTCTTCAACCTCTTCTGGGGCATTGTTCTGTAAAAGAAGATAGTACAGTTTTACATAAAGACCCTGAGATGTACATTTGAGTCAGCTAGACTATATTATGAAATCATGACTATATAAAAATCTGCTTTCATTTAATTTGATTAAAACTGAAAACCATTTTAGATGATCCCATATTAGTGTACTTTTCTGATAATTATTTCAAACTTTTTTTGGAGTCATTTTAGCATGACATTAATGGCTGTCACTAAATTGCCATAACCACTTTTTTCTCTTGCAAAGTTTTCGTCTTCAACTTTATTTCTTTTATCTGACACAGTTGGTCCCAAAGGTCTTTTTTAATCACACACTGATCTACACTGCTAAAAATCTAGTACAACATTATGTGCGAGGTCCTTAATTTTATTGGGGAGAGGTCGAAAGGGCTGATAATTTTTCTCCAAGGACTTAATCTCAAAGATCATTACATTTTTATTTTAAAAGGTCATTTTTTCCTTTTCAAATTAAACTGATCTATCAAGTTCTGTGAAGGTAATCAATGTAAAGATGATTAACATCTAAATTAGATTATAAAACAGTCACTGTGTTAAGCAGTTTTAAAACACACAATCCTATTTCCTCGTAACATTTTTATGATTTACTGTTAAAATCACTAACTCATATACTACAGTATTTTAAATACTTACATTTATAAAGATAGCAAATATAGCATGATGATTTATTTTCATATTGTAAACCAAGTTCTCCTTAATTTGATTAGTGAAATACACTGAATATTAAAGGTGAACTGAAAGGCTTATTGCATATCAAGACCTCAGATTAGCGTTCCAGTTACTCCTGTAGACATTAGGTCACCAGATGTTAAGGAAGAAACATACAAACACTGAATTTCTGTTATGGCAGGTAACCATGTTTTTTCCTCCCCGACCCCTTTTCATGAATTTTTAGTACAAGCCATAAATATCTATCTTTGGACATTCAAAAACTTAAGACTCAATTAAGCATTTCAGATTACCTTTAAAAGCTGTACACACACAGAATTGTGGGTACTGACAATTAAGTGAGCACACTAATAGGGGGAAAAAAAAAATCAGGAAGTTATTAGAAACAAGATGGATTAGAAGCCAATCTGAAGTCCTAAAAACATAAATGTGAATGCAGCTTAAAGACAAGTAACATGTACTGTCCCCTTCTGTCCCCCTCTAAAGAGCCTTGTATTAAAAAATAACAGTACTTGTATACAAGTACAGATTTCAAGGTAATACTGCATGTATTACAGTTGAATATAAAATATGTAAAGATAAATTTGGACTTTAAAAAAATTGGTATACAAACCAGTATGTGATCTTAACAGAAGTGATCTTTCAGGATTCCACTGTATGTACCTCCTTTACTAGAATTTCTGTACACCAAGCACAAAAAAGTAAAATACACTTGGTAAATACACACATTCCCCGTTTCTCAGTAACTAGAGTTCAGTTCAAGAAGTTAAGTAATTCTGAAACAACTTAAGACCTCAGAACTTAACTCCTGGACGCTGACAGGATCAAGGCTTCCTGGTCTGGTGCATAGTGCATTAGCAATCCTGATTTTCCAACGTCAAAAAGCTAAGTGAGGCTTAAGACTACAATTAAGTAAGGAAAGTTTCAAAGTTTGGACGTTACCTGTATATGTTTGGGTCCAGAAGCAAGGCAGTATCTTTTGGTAGTTTTGATAAATGAACTACTTTAGTTTTTAACTGATGTCGCTCACTTTCATTTACCCACACATCAGGCAGACTATGAATAAATAAATAAAATAAAAATATTCAAAAAAGATCAACCGTTTATCTTACCATAAAATTATGTGGTAAACTAGTACATATGAAGTTTTTTAAAGTAATCTTCACATTTCACTGGTTAAAAAGCATCTTCACTGAAGTGAGGAAGAGAGCGCCAATCTTTACACATTATATTTCAAAGTTTTTCCAATTCTCCATGTGAGAAAGATACTAAACAGGATTTAGATTATTCCAGAAGAATATTAAACCAAACATACAATGATAATGGTGCTACATTCTCCATTTTAACAATTTAATGTGAAAATAGGTAGCAGGAAAAAAACCCAGATCTTTGAAAATACTTTATTTTACTGGGCATAAAATTCTTTGATGCTGTCAAAAAAGTAAGTAAAGACCAGAATATACTGCAGGCATTGAGCTTCAAGCTACACTAATTTGCTTGCTCCAAGTTCAAAGCTTTCAATGTTAAAATGTTCCAACTTTGCTGAAGTTAATTGTTTGATTATCTTCTGATGAAATCCAGGCAATCACCACAAAATATTTTGGCTATGTAACAGTTCCCATTGTGAGATGGAATAAAACCTGGTCTTTACACATTAAAGGGAATTGTTGATTCAGCAATACTTGCAGTGAAAATTGGGGAAGAAGACTGGAGATAACATAGACAATTGATGTACATTTTGTATTTTAATTCTTTGAAACCCAACAAGCCTACTTCAGAGCGGTTTATTGTATTATTGCTTCTTTTATTGAAAGCACATTAGGTTTTTAAGGCCCTGCTGAGGTTTTCAAGTAACACATTGTTAAGAGAGGCACTGGGCTTGCAGATGTCATCAGTGTCTTACTGAAAACCCATCTTCCTGCCTCCTTCCAAAAGCTAGCATTGACCAAGGCTGTGCAGAACAAACAAGTGATCCATTTTGCCTCCAATATGGGGGCGGGCAGGGCGTGATGAGGAAAAAAACCCACAACCCCCCAAAAAAGCAAAAAAAAAAAAAAAAACAAACAAAACAAACCCAAAAAGCACACCAAAAAAAGGCAAAACCCAACAACCCCGTGAGATAGTTTTTAGCCCACATAAAGTCTTTTTTTTTCTTTAATGACCTAGGAGCCAAAAATTAATTTCAGGTTGGTGAGAAAGGGTTTAAGTTTGTAATTAAGAATTCTATTATTTTGAAATAAATTTCAAATTGAGAAACCCAACATTTAAGACTATCTAAATGAAACAGTTCTTTCTCTGACCACAGCTATATGCAATTTTACAGACTTCTGCAAATCATTAAACTGAATCTCTATTTTTCAGCAATGAAAATTAGCTGAACACAAATTCAATTTTTTGAGTAAGCCATCCAAAAAATGAAATGAAACAGAGAACTTCACCCCAGTAGCAAAAGGAAGTTTCTCCAATGATGCTCTTCCCTTTTCAGATGAAGGTGGAAGAAAAAA
>NW_009606912.1:12332-17073 GCF_000690535.1 Cariama cristata | reverse complement strand
CAAAAATTCCCTCCCTTTTTCAATGGAAGGTAGAAGAAAAAAAAAAAAAAAAAAAGAGGGGTGGGGAGGGGCAGGCACAGAGGCAGCAGGGAAACCACCCAGGAGGCAATCCATATATTTACTAAGGTTTAATACGGATCATGAAAAGTGAAAGAACTTTTTTTTAAATAAAGCCAAAATCAGTATTTTGACAGGTAATATTTGGAAAACATTTTTAGTAGAAGCTATATGCTCAAGATGCAAAACAATACAAACAGCAAGTAAGAAAACTTCTCACATGCAAAGACTCTTGGAAAAGCACATAAAGACAACAACTCAGTAAACTAAGACGCACTGGCACAAAGAATAAATTCCTGCTCAAAAAAATATTTTTAAAGTTATTTCCCTCTTGTATAGGAAACAGGTTAAAGACTAGTATTTATTTTTGCTGGAAAAATACTTAATTTACAGATAACCCGGAGCAGTTTAACAGTTTCTCAAGATGACTTAGAGCAGAAAAAATTAAATCATTATTACTAGCTCCATCTAGATGAACTAATGAACAGCTCAGCACAATAGAAAGTAATCATCACGACTGCATTCAACTTTTCTAAAGTGTTGAGTACATTCACTGTGCAAGACAGGTGGATGACATGAGCCATGACACCTTACATTTGCTGTTCTTAACTGCAATAGTCAAGATGAAACTGAATCTATCGAATAATCAGTAATTCAAAACTCCATCATTCAGTGCAGGAATATACCCTCTACCTAACCCAACCAAGATTCAAGAAATATCAATATAAACCACATTATTCCTTTGACCTGACCAACCAAATCTACATTCTGTCAGGGGCATCTTATGTCAGGGGCATCTTAACATTACTGAATAACTTGTCTTCTCCAATGCAGAGAATCTGATACTGTATTCATCTGCATGAGCAAAAAAAAAAAAAAAAATATTAAATCCTTCATTCAACTCCCTATTAGAAAAAGTACTCGTTATTTTTTTTTACTTCTCATGTTCCCAGAGTGTTAAATGCTTTTTTAACACTTTTTATCTCTAAAACGCAATTAACTGTCTTTATCTGTAATATGTTAGTAAGAATAATGTCATAATGCTGTTACATTATAGTATGATCAGCTATCCTAAAAGGAAGCAAAAAACAAGTCTTACTAGACTATTTTAGTTATTTTCTCCCAAATTGAACTGAAACTTGTGGTCTACAAGGGCTGCAATGAGCAGTAAAAGCTACAGACACTTTAAAATTGCACCAGAATGCCAAACATTGCTGCAGATAACTTATCAGCAACCCTAGTCCTCTGCAAATAAAAGTTATAACAGATTCACACTGCCGAGTTAACACTACTGCCCATGACTAATTTGGGACTGAGTAATTTAAATCACTTCACCAAAGCAAAGGTAAATTTCTGTTATGTTAAGGCTTTGCACCACCATCCCACTCAACCACTTAAAAGCAGCACTGAATCTAAAAGATCTCCTTGTTCTAAAAGTTAATTGCATGAACTATGACTATTTCATCTGAAACTTAAGATAACCTTACCTAATGAATTCTACCAATTTAGAGATATCTTCCTTGTAAAATTGAAGTTCCTTTTAAGAAAGAGCGTCTAAACCTCCATGTCCTACCTAATTATGCAGCTATTCATTTTAGTGTGAACTAAATGTCTCAGTAACTTCCATCTTAATGCGAACTAGATATCCCAGTAACTTCATCTGTATGTGGGACTATGGATCCAGGAAGCAATATGAAAGAGTATGGATCCAAGAAATAAATTCTATTATAATCATTCTTACCTTTAAAAGGAGTAGTAGTTAATCACCTTAAAATTTGTGGAAAACATGGAGCATACAGCTACCGCCTCTCCTAAAACTATTCTGCCTACTGGTCCCCTACAGCATAACGGAAACCAAACATTTACTCTACTTTTCCACATAATTAAGATCAAAACATTTACATATGAATACTTTCCTGTGTCAGAAGAAAGAGATGAGATCTCAGCTATTTCAAAGAAGTAGATAAATTATTTCTAAAGTACACTTACTACTTTGTATGTCCCACGCCCACCCGAGGGCAGTACCTTCATCCTCCATTACACACAAGGCTACTCATTTCGAACAAGGCAGAACTTTGAAAAGTCAAGAGAAAAAAGCAGCCAAACATGCTGGAAGAGTGTTCCAAGCTTTAGTGGGAGAATCCAAAGCAGCAGCAGTATGAGATGGATACCTTCAAGGGCCAACTGTGGTTATTATACTGTTGAATTGTGGCACCTAGGCAACGATTCTTGTAGTTTGAATGTTACACTGATGATTGTACATTTTTCAGTACCTAGAAGTATTTTAGGATCATGATAAATCAGTAGGTAAAACAAAGTTGTCTCACTGATGAGTTTCCTTATGTATATGGCTGGCAAAACCAATCTGAACTCCTCATTTAATAATCAGAGGACCTTGTTATTAACACCCATAGTGACAAAATACATCAAAAATACAGCTTCAAAGTTACCTGAACAGGTATCAGAGTCTAAAGACGTGAAAGCTACAGTAAAAATCAATTAAAGTATTGCTAATGATTTTTTAAACTTCTAAATTACTTTTTAAAAAGGTTTTTTTAAAACATGAACTTTAATTTAAATATTCAAAGGCTAACATAATTTGACAGTTCATTTACCCCACTATAAATCCTTCCCCATTTAAATCCTGTATCATATCACTAGCAATATACTCACATGTCCTCTGGTGTCCAATGAAGCAAGAGTTTTATTTTTCCAGAATCTTCTTTTCTTTTAGCTATTACCTGATAACAATTACATAAATCATAATTAAAACCAAATCTGCAGATTTTTTGCTCAAAAACTGTTGTTCTTCATGTTCAACTGGACATTCATAAAAGGCAAGTTGTTTTACTCTTTGAAAGTTGTATTAATTCTATATATAGGTAGAATGTACATATCCCTACTCAAGTCATTCTTGGCAAGGTTTAATATTTTCCTTTAACATTTGTCTACTGAGTGGTCCCTGGAAAAAAAACAAGCATCCTGTAAGTAATCTTCTTTCCTTTAAAATAGTTCAAATTTTTAAGCAGCTACTCCAAAAGCTCTGAACAGCATACATTCCTCTACAAATATGGTCATGTTGTTCCACAAGACACCTACAGAAGATGCGAGAAACTGATGCAGCTTACAGTTTAATTATAGCATGGCATAAGAATATCATCTTTCACAAATGCTTTGACATCCAGACACGTTGTATGTATAACTTCCTAGGTAACCTTTACTCATTCGTTTTCAATACCTAAACCAAGCACTGAATGAGGAAACAACAAAGGCTGCTAGGAAGAACTCACAGGTTTACAGAGATTGTTTAATGCATGCATAATGGGGACCCTTAACACTGCAGAGAGTACACTTGCTACTACTGCTACATGAACAACAAATCTAATGACATGTCAAAGACCTGTCGACAACTGACACAGTTTAAGCAGAACACATGCTCTACTGGTAAAGGTCCCAGACAAGAAGCGAGAGCTCCTTTCTCATAGTTTCTCAAACTAGCTCACAGTAGACCAACACATAAGATATTCTCACAGAGAATAAAGTTTTTGTAGGTACAGGACCCTGAAGCTAGACTCCCACTTTTAGCCAAGATAAAGTTAGAAATACACACAGAGAAAATATAGAAAAAAGAAATCTTGTTCATTCAGATACAAATATATTCTTTAACACTGGCATTCAAAAGGTATCCCAAAAATTTGCAGCATCCAGAAAAACAGGGAAAAGTCATTTGCTTCCTCTTCTACTGATTTACCCTCAGCTTCTCCTTTACTACACATCACAACACTTCATATACATTTTCCCTATTTGCTTCAAACACCAATTCTCCCACCTTCTGCACCTCTGAGCATAAAATACTTAACAAGTCTTTGAAAGATTCTATATATAGCCACTGCAGATACTGTAAACTCCCGAAAGTTCCCTAAAGAACCCTTAAAGCACGGAAATACAGAAGGGTGGCAAGTAATCTTTATGAAAAATGCTAAACTAAAATGTAGCATACAGAACTTAAATACTGAAGTTCGTAATCTGCATCAACCAAAGCGATTTCCCACAACTGAATAACATGGAAAAATTAAACTTAGTCATGACATTTCAAGGAATTCACAAATTTGTTTGAAGTTTTATTTTTATAACTATACAGTGATCCTCTAAACAAAAATGATTCAGATAGAATCATCCATAGATTTAAGAAACGGATTATTAGTATAGCTATATTTGAGATATCTGAAGGTATCAATACGCTTATAGATGAGAACTGGAATACTGGATTTGTGTGGCAAGGTTTTGGGTAGCTGAGGGCGCCACAGGGGTGGGTTCTGTGAGAAGCTGCCAGAGGCTTCCCCTATGTCCAACAGAGCCAGTGCCAGCCGGCTCCAAGACGGACCCACTGCTGGCCAAGGCCCAGCCCGTCAGCCACGGGGGTAGCGCCTCTGGGATAATGTACTTAAGAAGAGGGGGAAAACTGCACAAAGGCAACTTCAGCCAGAGAAAGGAGTGAGAACATGTGAGGGCAACAACTCTGCAGATCCCAACGTCAGTGAAGAAGAAGGAGGTGCTGCAGGCCCAGAGCAGACATTCCCCACCAGTCTGCAGTGCAGTCCACAGTGAGGCCAGCAGTCCCCCGGCAGCCCACGGAGGCCCACGCTGGAGCAGATCCCCACCTGCAGCCCAGGGAGGACCCCAC
>NW_009606912.1:0-12203 GCF_000690535.1 Cariama cristata | reverse complement strand
GGTTCCCCGCGGGGCACGCGGGTTGGAGCAGTCTGTGCCTGAAGGGCTGCACCCCAGGGAAGGGACCCACGCTGGAGCCGTGCGTGAAGAACTGCAGCCCATGGGAAGGACTCACATTGGAGAAGCTGGTTGAGAACTGTTTCCCAAGGGAGGGACCCCAGGCTAGAGCAGGGGCAGAGTGTGAGGAGTCCTCCCCCTGAGGAGGAAGGAGCAGCAGAGACAGCGGGTGATGAACTGACCCCAGTCTCCATTCCCTGACCCCTGCCCTGCTGGAGGGGAGGAGGTAGAGAAATTGGGAGTAAAGTTAAGCCCAGGAAGAAGAGAGGGGTGGAGTGAAGGTGTTTTTAAGACTCAGTTTTATTTCTCATTGTCCTACTCTGATTTGATTGGTAATAAATTAAACTAATTTCCCTGACTTGAGTCTATTTTGCCAGTGACAGTAATTGGTGAATGATCTCTCCCTGTCCTTATCTCGACTCACAAACCTTTCATTATATGTTATTCTCCCCTGTCCAGCTGAGGAAGGGAGTGATAGAGCAGCTATACACCCACCACAGTGTCTGATATACTGACTTTCTAAAAAATATTGAAGCCTCACACTAGAAGGTTTTAAACCAAGTTGCCATGAGATATGACAAGGGCCATCCAATGGCCTGAAGTTAGAGAAGTAATAAATGAAGTACAGTAATGCACAGTTCCTTCCAAAAGGAGGAGGTTTCCATTAGTAAGCCCTAGGTTTTAGGATCTCTCCTTTACTATATATTCACAATTCATCTGGAAATGGGATTGGAAGGCAGAGTGAGAAAATCTGCTTTTGATATCAGGCAATTCAAGATAAACTGAAGGAATGCTCCTGCAAGAGCTGCAATAGGATGTCATAGTGGGATACTGTAGATAAATGACAGTAAAAAAATTTTTTTTTCTTAAGTAATCTTTGCCAATTAGACAAAGTTTAACTGACTCTTGTATCAAAGAATACAATATGGTTCTTTAATTTAGGTATGTGAAACATTGCTAAGACTTTTCCTCATAAGTCTCAAGCCATACCCTCAACACGATATAACTTTTTGCTAAATTTGGAGCAGGGAGGAAAATCCTTTTTTTTTTAAATAACAATTTAGAAAGCACTCCTCCAAGCCCTTCCAACTTTAAGATTTAGCTCTTGCCCAGAATCCACGCTGCTGCTTCTGCAAACTCAGTTTCTTTGCTGTAGAGTGCAGCACCTGTGCCTGGAACCAAATAAAGGTAAGCCAAAGCTCACTTTACATGGCAAACAAAACTCAGTTCTCATCCACTTTCCCATTCAAAACCATGTATCTTCTTCTACAGTCCAGCTCATTCTCAAATTAACCTTCAAGTTTTAGGGAGACACCTGTGTTCTCTCATGTAATGTAAGCATCATGGACACCACGTACTGAAAAGTTTACCAGTGACATTTTAAAATGTTAGAATTTGGACACAGTAAACCGGCTACACCCGAGTTAGAAGGAAGTTACTCTCCCAAAAGTCCTCATCCTATCTAAAACTTGAAGAATACGAACTAGGAAACCATACAAAATACACAAGTCACAGATGCATATTAAATCTAAGTACTAGTTAAAGCAGGGGTTGCTGTCACTCTATCACATAATCAATAGCACTGCTTCAATAGGGATTTACAGTGTAATACATGGTGATTCCAGAACTTCACAGATCTCTCTGAGAACATCCAATATCATCACTTGCATTTGCCAACAGTGGGAAAAAAAGTACAGACAAACTCTGACATTAACGATTTCTCATTTTCAGGAATATGCAGTACAAAATTTAGAGCTCTGCTGTCTTACCATCATCACACTGAAAAGTGAGGTATTTGTAAAGACTTAAAAAAAGGCAACACTGATGTGTAAAAGAGATTCAGAGTATAAAATTTAGGGCAATTCAAATACTGCCTGAATTATACCACTGCAAGTACCATTCTCTTATTCTAGAGCCCTAGTAACATCTCCAAGTAATCAGTGCTAAACTAAGGGCTTGAAACAGCTTTCACACACGCAGAGAAGTTTAATAGGAGGAGAAAGTAACTTATAGCAGTAGAAAATTAAAAAAAAATATATTTTGTAACAAGAGTTAATCATATATAATACATGAAAGCTATGAAAGTTATAGCTAGGACGCTTTCACACAGAGAGATATACTTGTATTCAACGTCAATTTTGCAGACCTTTTCCCCATATCATTGCCTTATCTGGTCCCTACTAAATAATCTATACTCAATCTGAGCAATTCACTTGTTTTAGACTGGGATGAAAGATCCTCTCTCCATATATGGAACAAGCCTATTTTTGTTTAACATCAAAGTAGTATGTTACCATTCTGTTAGGACATGTCAGAAATCTGGCATCTATAGCTGCCATTGCTTTTTCCCACATGTATTTTGAAATTGTAAAATTTAAAGAAGTTTTTATAAAAAGTTTCCACTTTTATCACAATTAGTGCAATGAAAATCTTAGCATATCCTAGGCAGGCTAGAGTCAGAAACACAGCTATGGTGCATACAAATGCAAAATTGCAAATATTTTGCAAAAAAGCAATTGAAAAAATGATTTGCTATTCTGACACTAGTAATCAGAGATTTATGGTCAAGCCTGCAAAAGTTAAACTGGAATGGAAGAAATCTAGGATGTCTGCAATAATGATCCACTGAAGATTTCAAATTGTTTCATAAAGAACTTAAGTTCATTTAAATTTTTCATTTAAAAATATAATTCAGCCAGTAGATGTATGCTCAATACAGCTTTATTTGAAAAAACTCTTACTATACCCTCAAAATTTCACGCACTGTCCCAGAAACAAAAGGGAAATTTAATTTATCTCTGTGAAAGAAATGTGCAAATTTGTCTCAAATCAGAAATGGAGTGCTGCTGACCTCTTCTGGAAAAAGAAAAAAATTCACCCCATAAATTAGTATGCATCTTTCTTTATTCACTTACTGTGTTTTAAAGATTTCAAAACACATGTAACTAGTATCAATACATGTGACCGCTGAACTGAAATATCTAAAAAAGCTAAAACGAGTGAAGAACAGTTTAGTATTTAAATATTTTAGAGAATTAATAACAGCCACTTCAAAAAGCTAGGGAGTCGGGGCAGAGGACAGGGTAACCTATAAGAGGCATTTTTTAGTCAGTGTAGTATCTGTTCTTTAGGTTAAATGGAAATGCTTGACTTTTTCCATCTGAAAATTCAGAGAATCAGAGTACTAAGAATTTGACTCCAATAAAACAAATTAAGCAGAAAAAAATTCATAATGCAGTCAAAGGTGAACTCTGGATGGCAAAAACATTTATTCAAAAAGGTTTTATTGATAACTGCATTCTATAGCTTTCCACATCTATAAAGAAAACGATGTGTTAAAAAAATATATACAAAAATAACAAGTGCCTTTTCATAGGAGATGAAAGGTATCTACAGTGACTGCCTAGAAATTCTTCATGTTAGTATTTTTTCACTAGGATATCCATCCTCTAAAATACTGGATGGTGCTGACATTATCCTTATGATGCATTAAAAAAATAAACCTACATAATTTATGTCAGTTTTCAGACAGCAAGACAATTTTATCTTCATATTTTTCACCTTTCAAATTGATGCCCCTGATAATTACACATTTTTTCTTCATCTGAAGGTGGCCCACACAAATCGTATTACGCTATTCAGACAGTCACCATTCAAGTTCAATGTCCTAATGCTTGCAAGTTATGCAAAACGTGGTTGCATCCGAAGTGACCATTAGCTCAGTATAACAGCATACATGCACAAGACTGCTTCTATTCCACATTTTCTTTTCAAAGCAGAGTTTAGGCTGAGTGTCTTCAATATAGCTGATGTGCAGGGGAAACATAGTGACAAAGGATGAGGGAAAGGCTGAAGTACTTAATGCCTTCTTTGTCTCAGTCTTTAGTAGCAAGACCAGCTCTCTGGATACTCAGCCCCCTGAGCCAGAAGACAGGGAGCAGAACGAAGCCCCCATAATCCAAGGGGAAATGGTTAGCAACCTGCTACACCACTTGGACATACACAAGTCTATGGGCTGGATGGGATCCACCCAAGGGTACTGAAGGAGCTGGCAGAAGTGCTCATCAAGCCACTTTCCATCATTTATCAGCAGTCCTGGCTAACCGGGGAGGTCTCAGTTGACTGGAAGTTAGCAAATGTAATGCCCATATACAAGAAGGGCCAGAAGGAGGATCTGGGGAACTACAGAGGTCTGTCAGTCTGACCTCGGTGCTGGGGAAGGTTATGTAGCAGATCATCCTGAGTGCCATCACACGGCATGTACAGGACAACCAGGTGATCAGGCCCAGTCACCATGGGTTTATGAAAGGCAGGTCCTGCTTGACTAACTTGATCTCCTTCTATGAGAAGGTGACCTGCTTAGTGGATATGGGAAAGTCTGTGGATGTTGTCCACCTGGACACTGTTTACCACAGCATTCTCCTAGAATCATAGAATCATAGAATCATTATGGTTGGAAGAGACCTCAAAGATCATCAAGTCCAACCGTACACCTGATGCCACCCTGTCCACTAAACCATGAGAAACTGGCTGCTCATGGCTTGGATGGGCGCACTCTTCACTGGGTAAAAAAACTGGCCAGATGGCCAGGCCCAAAGAGTGGTGGTGAATGGAGTCAAATCCAGTTAGTGGCCGGACACCAGTAGTGCTTCCCAGGGCTCGGTACTGGGGCCAGTTTTCTTCAGTATCTTTATCAATTACCTGGATGAGGGGATCCAGTGCACTCTCAGCCAGTTTGCAGACACCACCAAGTTGGGTGGGCGTGTTGGTCTGCTTGAGGGTTGGAAGGCTCTACAGAGGGATCTCGACAGGCTGGACCAATAGGCTGAGGCCAAGTCTATGAGGTTCAACAAGGTCAAGTGCCGGGTCCTGCACTCAGGTCACAACAACCCCATGCAACCCTACAGGCTTGGGGACGAGTGGCAGGCTGCCTGGCAGAGAAAGACCTGGGGGTGCTGGTTGACAACCAACTGAATATGAGCCAGCAGTGTGCCCAAGTGGCCAAGAAGGCCAATGGCATGCTGGCTCATATCAGAAATAGTGTGGCCAGCAGGACTAGGGCAGTGATCATCCCCCTGTACACAGCACTGGTGAGGCTGCACCTCACGTACTGTGTGCAGTTTTGGGTCCCTCACTATAACAAAGACATTGAAGTGCTGGAGCGTGTCCAGAGAAGGGCAACAAAGCCTGTGAAGGGTCTGGAGGGCAAGTCTTAAGAGGAGCAGCTGAGGGAGCTGGAGGTGTTTAACATGGAGAAGACGAGGCCGAGGGGAGACTTTATCACTTTCTACAACTACCTGAAAGGAGGTTGTACCCAGGGGGGTGTCTCGTCTCTTCTCTCATGTAACAAGCGATGGGACAAGAGAAAATGGCCTCAAATTGCAACAGGCGAGGTTTAGATGGATATTAGGAAGAATTTCTCCACTGAAAGGATTGTCAAGCATTGGAACAGGCTGTCCAGGGAAGTGGTTGGGTCACCATCCCTGGAGGTATTTAAAAGACATATATATGCGGTGCTTAGGGACATGGTTTAGTGGTGAACTTGGCAGTGTTAGGTTTACTGTTGGACTCGATGATCTTAAAGGTGTTTTCCAACCTAAATGATTCTATGATTTTATGTCCAGCATAAGCCCACACAATGGTAGCAGCACACTACAACAGGGTAGCAAAGAGCAGCACAGGGTTGGAATCTTAGAACAGTTCTCCCACTGGTATGACCTCTCCCACCACTGAGGTCTAAGCAATTTCAGATCTAATCAACCCCCTACCATCTAGAGTGACGCATGCACAGATAAGCTAAATGGACTTTTACCACTTCCTCCAAGTTAATTCAAAGCAATTTTAGAGCACATTCCTCCCTCTAACTCCATCTCCTTATAAATTATTCCAATAACCAGAGGCAAGTCTCCACAACCAGAGCAGTCTGTCTGGATAATCTTTCACATTAAAGCAAGCTGTGAATTGGAAGATCATCTGCTTTCCTCACAGCACTGTAAAAATCCATGTGGCCAGGAAAACTAGAATGAGATTTAAACACAGTAACAGCTAAACACCTGCAAATCTCCACTTGCAGCTGGTGCTCTATGCCCATAAAGTTCAGGAGTAATCATTTGGGAAAAACTTCTAATAGAGGCCACAGGTATTTGTAACAATCATCAGCCTTGTAGAACAGGACAAGTAAGTTTCATGCACATAAAAATCATCTTTTGTTTATAGATAATATATATACTTACAGTACTATGAAATACAACACTGTGGCCTTTTCCTAAACTTTCTATATGTGCTGAGAGGTTAAAGCAGATGGCTCGATGTCTTATAGCATCCAGTGTCTGCGCATCAAAGAAGTCATGAGGTCTTGCTAGAAAAAAAAAAAGGAAAAAAGTGATCCTCAGTGTTCAACACATTGAAAGCATTTAAACACATTCAAGCATGTAAGTAATCTGAAGTGTCATTAGTAAACTTTTAATTTAACCGAGAGGAAGAAATGACTCTAAGAGGGGCACAATTCATTTAAGTTTGGTCAAAACAGACTCCTTGTAGACAAAACGGCTATTTTGACAAACTGAATTACACTCACTCATTTTTTTTAAGTTTCAAGTTAATTCTATTCTTTGTTAATCTTCAAAATTAAGAATTCATTAATTTTGCTGAGTACCTCTGGGAACATCCATTGCTATCATCTCTTTAAAAAGAAAAAAAAAAGGTCCCAGCACAAAGAAACTAACCCCAGAACTCATTAATAAATGTGAGTTCTAATTTAATGCAAGAATGTGATGTTTATGGGAACCTAACTGGTCAAGTCACCCTTACAGCACAGTCAATAGCTCCAATATTACTGCTGTGACTTTTTAGAAAATAGTATTAAAAGTACTTCAAAACATGATAGTGCATGCAATCAACATCTTAAAAGCAGAATTATATCTATGCCTTATTTAACTTTGTTAAAAAGAACCTACTCTGATCTAATTTATAGTCACTAAAAACCCCAGCTATTTCCAGTGAATACTGGGATGCTGCAAAGAGATCAACAATGACACTGAAAACAAAACTACTCCGTACTGCACTGAAACACAACACAAATGATTAAGTCAGAATTATTGTGAACATACAGAAAATATTAGTTCGTCAAGAAGTTTTTGATCTCCAAGAAGTAATAATGCTGAATAGTTATGTGAAAAACTTCACACTGCTAGACATGTTTCTTCCTATGTACAAGTACTGATCTCATCAATACTTGTAAATACTTTATGTGCGGATGTCAAGAGGACTGGGTCAGATCTTTCAGTGGTGCCCAGCAACAGGTTAAGGGGCAATGGGTACAAACTGAAACTCAGGAAGTTTCATCTTAATATGAGGAAAAACTGAACTTTGAGGGTGGCAGAGCACTGGAAAAAGGTTGCCCAGAGAGGCTGTGGAGTCTCCTTCTCCGGAGATACTCAAAACCCACCTGGACGTGTTCCTGCACAACTTGCTGTAGGTGAATCTACTTTGTCAGGTGGTTGGACTAGATGATCTCTAGAGATCCCTTCCAACTCCAATTATTCTGTGATTCTGTGAAGTTGTCACTCCATGTTTTTTGGTTATTAGTAAAGAGATTATTTTCTAGCCAAGAAGCACCAACTACATCACATACTACACTTTAATTTATAATGAGTAAAGTGCAATTAACATCCATCTGACATCTTACAAGTAGTCTAAAACCAGTAGGCACTAATAAAGCCCTTTTCCTTTTAGAAAAGGACTTCTGTAGTTAAGTGTTTCTTGAACAGTAAAAAAATAATTTAATTCTGATTTGGAGTGTAAAGAAGGTCTATCAGTTCTACACTAAAAGTACTTTAACTAAAAAATAACTGCTACCAGGCACATATTTGCATACTGTTAGAAATACATCAAACAAATTTTTAAAAATATACCATATAATACAGTAGTAAAATTACATGAGCAAATAAAGTATGAATAAAAGTATTCAGATTTAAGCCTTATTTGAGAGAAGTAATTCTCTATATAACACACTGAAATTAAAACTAAGAATAGGAGTTCATATTACATTATCAACTATATATCATCCTGTGATCTGCAAAAACAGTGATTCAAAGTTCTGTTGTCTTCTTTTAAAACAATTTCTATATTCCTGTTTGCCAAGATCATCTATCCATTATTTCGAAACAAACTACAAATTCCACTTAAACCTAGTATTTGCTACTCTCCTAGGACTAATTGTTGTTAAGTATTCATTTGTACATTATGTTCTGTCCTTACCCTACCTCAGTTGGATACTGTCGATTAGGCAATCGTCTAACTGAAATGTTTTCTCACTGTAAGTGGTAACACAGAACCACAGCTCATGCTGCAGGTGGTCAGTGATGTAAGCACCTAAATATTTCATAAATAAATATGAGGGTAGAAGAAAGGGAGGGTGGAAAGGAAAAGACAACCCCAAATTTTTGCTTTTGGTTTCATACAGCAAATTTCTTCAGGATTTACTGTTGGGTAACATCCAACAGATACAGAAGAAAGGGCACAGTTCGTCAAAGGCATACGAATAGTTTTATATATTCTTTATTGTGTGTTAATATTGTCTTCTATGTAACTTAAATCTACTCCCTCAAAATTATTTTCAGAGTAAGGTATCTCCCTGCTTAATACAAGTTCCAAGTACACATCAATTACTTAAGTCAAATAAATTAAAATCCTCATACCAGTAGCCTACTGAATGAAATTCCAAGTCTTATGTAACTAATATAGTCTTACTGTAAATTCCATGAACAGCAAGTTGCCTTATTTCACATTTTTCCAGTGAACCCAATTATCACACTTGTTAATAACTATAGTGTCATCTTTGTTATTGGAAAAGCATTATTGTAAATATAATCTTAGGTTCCGCAAAATTCTTTGAGGTAGCTTCAGAATAGCAATGCTATGAACTATTTTAGAGCTACATACTTTATACCTCTAAATGACAGGCTACACTGAGCAGTCAATGTGTACAGGCTATCCAGAAGAGAAAGAAAGCTACTGACTGTAATCCTGAATTATTCTATAACATCAAAATTTATATGACAAATCAGACAGACTCTATAGCACCAGTAATGTAACCTGCTATAAGGGTGTCTATAGTAAAACATGCTTTCATCATAAAAGTACTAATTTCCAAAATTAAAAGAACACAGACTGTTTACAGACAGGAAAAAAAGAAATGCAGAACAGTTTAAGAATGGCAAGACGTTATGGAAGAAAGGAAAAAAAAATCAAGAGTTCTCTTTATAGTCTAAGTTAGAAGTCACGTTCTCATCACGTACAAAGCCACAGTAAGGTCTCCTTTCTTTATTTATGCATTAATGTGTCTCAGAAGGGTGTTTACCTTCAGATATAAAATACAGAGGAAGGAAACTTATTGACTTGCTGTATTTAAACTATTAAGAATTTATACATAAGGATGCTTCAACAGCAGCATGTATTAGCAATCAATTGCCAATAAATAATTAGTAAGCCACTTACACCTTGCAAAACAAGCCAGGGTCTAATCAAACCACGAGGAGGTAGAGAGAACATGTTGACAACATTTTTTTTTCAGGAGAAAAATTGTTCTGTGATGCAAAACTGTAATTTTTCATCAAATGATTACTCGTGAGTGATTTTAACAGATTGCACACTATCAAATAGCATCTTGCTTTACACTCGTTTGTCATAACTTCTTGTAACCCAACTTGCAGAGAACCTGATACATATGTTCAATTTCTCTCCCTCTGGACACTTTTAAAATATCTAAATATAAATCCATGTTTCTAGCTTTATATACTCTAGACCAAAAATACTTAATGCTGCTATTTTGTCACTTTGGCTTCTTAGATAAGGGTTTTTGCCCTCCCCCATTCTTCTTGTAAACACAAATATACAAACTTGCACACTTCATTCTTTAACTAAAACTAAGCTAAGAAACAGAACGACACACAAAATTGTATTGGCCCTTTGTCAAGTTCACCTAATCAACAATAACCCACACAAAGTTTTAAAGAAAAGCTACCAATACTTAGCATTTTCAGAAAATGCCATTAACTTTGGATACTTTTCTGGGTCACACACCCTCTGGAGAAATACATTACAGTGTCAGTTCCCAACTCAGTTAGAGATGATTTTTGCCTTAAGGCAAAACTCCACAGTCACCATTGCATTTGTCTCAAGAGGTAAAAAGATAAAAATTGCTCAAGCAGCTGTCATTTTTCTTCCTGCACAACACTTGATCAAGACAGCAGACCACTCAAGTACTACAGTCCGGTCTTTAACATTCCCATAATATTTACTACATACATTTTTTGCCATAGATTTATTCAAGAAATCTGCACTAAATTCTTACTATGACTAGGACATCTTAGCAGGTAATTTGAAGTTTTAGTTATGATTTGAAACTTGTAAGTCAATAATGTTCATCACTTACTAATAAAATGTCAACCTGAAAAACTACTTCTGGATATACTGGGGGGAAGAACGGAATTGTTACATTAAATGAGCTACCTAACAAAACCAAAATGGAAAAGCAAGCTAAGATGCAACTCTGGAATCTCTAAAAGTGAAAATTTTGAAGCGACCAGTCTTAGACATCTTTATTTTGTTTGAGTAACACAGTCAACAAATCAAGATAATCCTTTAGGAACCTGCAACTATTTCAAGTAAGTCTCTCATTATATCTGAGATAAACTAAAAGGATATTGCAAAGTGACCACATTATCCTTCATTGATCAACCTTCCCTTCTTGAACCTTCTCATTTACATAGATTGCTAGAGTGAAAGGGAAAGCTCTTTGAAAGTCAAATTCTGAAATAGCTTTCTGTCTTCTTTGAATGTTGAATCAGTGTCAAAATTACTGAAGTTTACACTTTTAAGATGTGTTTAATGATACAATTTGCTCATATATATTTTAAGAATATCCAAGCATTTCCAAAAAAAAAAAACAAAACAAAGGGGGGTGGGCAAAAGAAGAAACAATCACCATAACCAAAGTTAACAGTGGCTCTTCTAGCACTGAACTGCATAGTCGTCACACAGTGTGGAAGACAGACACAGGAAACAAACTTTTCTAAATTCTAGGTGATACTGTAACTTTCCAGGACAGGTTGCTGTGCTCTCAAGGCAGAAACATGACCACTGCTTCATAAATAAGAATAATCATAATCATGTGATATAATCACCTAAGACCACTAGTATTTGCACTCCTTGCTGCAGTACTATTTGAATAATTGGTAACTGTGTTTCTTCACAGGAACAGAAAGATCAATACAGAAGTGTTCTGCCACAGAAGAGTTCTGGAAAACTAAGACTGTAATCACTGACTCAGCGAAGTAACACAAGCTCTCCGCACACCATCACTAAAATCGTATCGCCAGCAAGGAGACAGGACCAGAAATAATTGCCTGCATATGAACAGAGCTCCATTTCTGCCAACAGTATCAGACACAACAGGTCCAGTGGTTCACAAAAAAGGTATCTTGCACCTCTCTCCAATACTGTAAGGTTGACTTTACACTACAGGTAAAAATTAATGGAAGTTATTTCTTCAGCTGTTGACATAGCAGTCCAAAAAAAATATAAACAGATTTTTACATATCTCTACTCTAAAATGCAACTGTCATAGTAATAGTTTAAAATTAGTAAATAATCAGTTCAGTACTAGAGAGTTGTATCCAGAGCAATTATACAACAAACTTAATTTTTAAAAATTGCCTACTCTTTCCTAACCATTTCTGTATATTAGAATCTCTAAATAAATTTGACACTGTTATGTCACTACCCTGGACTCCAGGAGAGCAGACTTTAGCCTCTTCAGGGATCTCCTTGGTAAAGTACCATGGGATAAAGCCCTGGAGGGAAGAGGGGCCCATAAAGCTGGTTAATATTCAAGGATCACCTCCTCCAAGCCCAGTAGCGACGAATCCCAACAAAGAGGAAGTCAGGCAAAAATGCCAGGAGGCCTGCATGGATGAAGGAGCTCCTGGACCAACTTCCTCACAAAAAGGAAGTCTACAACAGGGCGGAAGCAAGGACAGATAGCACGGGAGGAATACAGAGAAACTGTCCAAGCAGCCAGGGATCAGGTTAGGAAAGCTAAAGTCCTCATAGAACTAAATCTGACCAGGGACATTAAGGGCAAC
>NW_009606911.1:17166-37539 GCF_000690535.1 Cariama cristata | reverse complement strand
TCTCTGCAATATAGTTTCTGGCTCCTCTTTCAGAGCGGGCGGGAGCCTGTGCTGTAGGCAGATTGCTTGGCGTGGGGGGATTACACACCTGCGTGGCTGTGGGGTAACTGCGGGGTTCAGGAATAGGCTTCGTCCTGTCTGCTGGAGAGATGAAGCTGTCATCCTGAGCACAAAGCTGTCTCGGCAGAACGATGTTCCCGATTCCTGTGAAATTTCCCAGGGACGTGTTCTCACTGTGCAAGGAGTTGCAGCTCTGAGACACTTTATTACTGCAGAACTTGCTTATGGGAAAGATAATGAAAATTGAAGCTTTGATCATGCGTTAATGAATGACGGTCCGACTTTTGGACAAAGTCCTGAAAGCAATTATGGAAAGAAATTCTGCATAAGGCCTGGATTTTCTTGAATCCTCCTGTGTTTCTCAAAATGAGAGATTGCACAGGGGCAGCCTGGTAAAGGCTCTAACTCATAAGGTTGTATAATTTTTTTACGTGGTTCTGGTTTATTTACCTTTATATTTAGGAATCATTAGGTGTTGGTGGCTAAGACTGCCATTAAAGCACAAATAACTACCTCATGTTGGAAAAGGAAGGATAATTATTCTAGAAAATGCCTTCTGTTCAATGTCTGTTGTCATGTACCCTGTCCAAAAAATGGTGCAGGTCTTCATTATGCACATGTAAACGATAGTTACAAATATTCCAGTGCTCCCTTGTGTAGGATGTTAAGACTGTAGTGAATTTTTTTTTAAAAAAATTTCTCTGCAGAAAACAAGAGTAGTACTGTTTCTCAGCCTTCTGCTGCTACTGGCTTGTATTTAAAAATGTCCCTTGGAATGACTGAATCTTCCACCTTAATAATTTTTTTTTTGACAGTTCATGGCCTTGTATATGTGTTATTTTAAATAGGAATGTTTTCCTAAATTAACTAATTCCATTATCTGTAGCTTTGTAGTAGTTTTTTTTTCTCATTGATTTGAATGCTTGAAACAAGAAGTGTTCAAAGCATATCTTTACACATACAGAAGTTGGCTTATGATTGTTTCTTGACTGAACGTATATTTTGAGCCTTCTTTTTGATCCTTCTTAGATTCTTATCTGTTCTTACGATATAAACTTCATTAATGTATTTTTGCTCAGTCTCAGTTTTACTTTCTGAGACTGAATATGCACCTTTCTCATTATATGAGAAACATCAACTTTCCTTTCTCCCAGTTGCAAATGTTTGCTTAAAAGTTTTTTGCAACTCCAATAACTATAATTGGAAATGTCTTCTGTGTGCAAGGCTGTGCAACAAGTTGAGTTAGGCAGGTAAACAGTCTTCCTCTCACTGCTTCTCTTCACTCTGTTGTATGAGGACAAGGTTTCATTTGTGTAATTGCAGCTCTCAATTTAAATTTATTTTTGTCTGAGTAGTTTTTGTGCTAACTTTAAGTGAATTATTACTCTTGTATTTTCTTTACTTTTTTTCCCCTTACTTTGGAGGTACTGAAAACAAGGACTTTGGGCTTTTCCAAAGCACTATTTCCTAGTTTTGTTTGTGTCTTCAAGTAGAAGAGGAAAACTTGCTTAATTTGTCTGTCCTGCGCTTGCCAAAAAGCATTGCACTAGGAAGTACGGTACATCCCATGAAAATCTACAACTCTTGTATCCGATTTAAATACTAGAACATTTAATAGTGTTGTTATTTCTTCTACACTAAGTAAGACTACCAACTAGAGCTTCAAGCAGAACCCTTATTTTACATGTGCCAGCATTTTTCCTTATACCGTCCAATTAAGTTGTTTTATTTAAAATCATAGGTCGGAGGTTAAACAGAGTATCTACTTTTGGCTCATAAAGAGCTAGAAATAACTGCCAGTTTGCTCAGTGCTTTTTTTATATATATATTTTTTTATATATATACATAGACACAGTTGTGTGCGTGTACATATATAGTTGTTAGAGCGACAAGGCTTTAGCTTGCCCCTGGGGAACCAGCTGATGTGACACACACGTACTTCTGTGTCACTTGGTGCAGGTGTGTGGCTGCACAGCCTGTGGGACTCTGGCTGCTGCAGCTGCTCATTACTGCCCATTAGCTGTAGATTACTGCTTCCCTTGCTGTACTGGTAAAAGGGTTTGTAGGAGCGCTCTCTAATCCACTCAGTGAAATGTATCTGAGTTAGCTCTTGTCACTGATTTAAATTGTCTAAACTGACAGGGTTGATTTTTTTTGCCTGAAGTGGATTAGGGAATGTGCCCATGACCTGTGCTGCTGGCAGAGCTGCGGGGTCTGTAATTTTTGGCAGAGCGGAGGCAGCAAACAGCTGGGGCAGTGATGCTTTTGCCTGGCATAGCTGTTCCTAGGATGTTGCAGATCCATCGTGATGTATACCAGATCTGCATGGTGCTGGATACACTAGTAGTGCATACTTGACAGGGTTGCATTTCTGCTGAATTAGCTAAAGCACGAGATACAAAGTTTTTATTAGCTTTATGCCCTTTGTAGGATGACAGATGATACCTACTCTGGCATGAAGTTAAGGGTAGTGCTGGCAAACAGCTTTCAGGCCATAGCAGCTGATGATGCAAAACTCGCTCACTGACACTTTTTTGAATGAATTTGATGGTAGAGTGAGAGTTGGGCTGGATGAACACTTTGCTTCAAATGGGTGTAAAATTGGTTCTGTATTAAATGCTTTGTAGCTCAACTTCCTATGTTCTTGAATTGTAGACTGAAAGAATGTCTGTTTGCAGTCCGAGTAACGTGGAATCACTGAAATGCTGTTTGATTTGGTAATACTTGCTTTAGAAATAGATTTAAATTAGCTCTAATTATCGACTGCCTTTACCCCTTCTTTTCCAACTGCAGCTGGTCATTCCAGCTTTATTATGTTCTGGCAAGAATCTCCATTAGGAATGCTTATCAAATACATTTAGTAGGTACACAAGTGGTATTTGCAGCAACAGAAACAGATGTTTTGCACCAGAAATATACTTAGTATTAGGTCTTTTCTTTTAAAAAAAAAAACCACAAAACAACCCCAAACAAAATAACTCCAAAAACCCTCATGAACCAGTGTGCAGGGTTTTTTATCCTATATGTTACTATAGCATATGTTAGCATAGCTCTTATTTGTTAAGAGTCAATTTAAGGTAAATGGAAATGCATTCAAACTAAAGTAACAGTTACACAACTTTTGCACTGCTTAAATTGCTCTAAAATTCTCAATGAACTTTAAACTGCAGTAGCTTTTTTGGTAAACAAGCCTTCAGATCAGGGTACTTTTTAAATACCTAGTTAGAATAAGAATTTGTTCTTATGGGGAAAAAAAGATTAATGCTCTTCCCTATCAACGTAGCATGCAGTAATTTTAAAATATTTTGTTGCAGATAAAGTGAATGTCTGATTTCATGTGGTAATACCAAATGTTAGAGTTCAACGTGAATGTTGACCTTAAAATGATAAGTGTTTTTTAGTGTGTTGTCATTTAACCACATTTTGTTGTTTGGGTTTTTTGTAGTTTGTTTGTTTTAAATAGCTTAAATCACTCTGTATTTTGCTTCAGAACATTTTAGTCTGTTGTGTTTGGGAAACGTACACAAATTTGCGACTGTGGGTTTGGATCCCGCTGGCGTCAGCAGTAGCTCGGCGCTTGGCACAGCTCTGTGTGCACGCGGGCAGGAGAAACGTCCTGCAGCACCATGGCTTCAGCTGTGATGGCTGGGTCCTGTGGCTTCTCAAGTTGTGGTGGATCATCCCACTTCTCTTTCCATTTAAATACATGTCCTTACTGACCACACTGGAGTTGACTTCTGCTTTCCTTACTTTCTGAATCATGCCCTGTGTTCAACCCCACCAAATCAAGGAGACCCTACTTTTCAAGCTTGTTCTTCTCTGCCTCCCCTTGCCCACATGCGTGCTCTCACATGAGGGGCTGGGAGAGAGGTCTCTTCTGCAGACTGCCCCGGCTAAAGGGTGTCACTGCCTGTGTGGATTCCCCTGCAGGCACATTGGAAATGAAGTCTTAATCCTGTCTTTGACAGGAACGCAGAGTCAGCTCTTAGCTGCTCTGTACTGCAGTTTGGGAATCTCAGTTTTTAGGTCTGTTCTGATGTTTTTGTGTGAATTAAAATAACATTGATGCACATTTTTCTTTCGGTTTCTGCATTTAGTGATGAATATAGAAATTCTGCTTCCTGAACATAAGTATTGAAGGCTTTCACCAAATGTAGGTTTCAGATCTGAACGTCTAAGTTCATTAATCAATATAAATTGTCTTACCGTTAGGACAATTCTGTAAGTAGGCTACAGAATGTGAAATGGTGTAGTTCATAGAAGATTAAATGATTCTTTTTTGGATAAGTAAAATTTATTTAGGACTAATTAAGAAGACAGTACTTTGAACTATTATTTCCAGTACTGTTACAAGTTTTTCCAAGTTTTCTCTATTCTGTTATTTGAAACCAAGGAAACCAATTAAATAAAAGTAAAAGCATAAACATTTCATTTTTAATTTTCAGGAATGAGTCTGCCTAGTATGTGGTTTCTATCTATTTTTTTCCTGAGAAGGTTACAGAAAATTACCCATGATATTTGTACTGAGTCAGATATATCTTAGCAGTAATGAAAATAACTACTGCTTCCATACGAAATTTTTAATACAGAGTTGTATCTATAGCATTTATATGTCATGTTATGTCTGTCTAGGATAAATATTTTTAGACCTACTGTTACTGTGAGATTTTGTATAGATTTTCTATTTGCTCAGAAAAATATTCTAGAATCTTTTAAACGAAACTTGGAATCAGCTGCTGATCTGGTTTAGTACTGGTTTGGGATTTTTAGGTATTCATTTGTGGTTTCATTTGAATAGCTTGGCAACGCATTGTTCCCTCCAATAAAAAATTAGGCTTGACCTTTAAAGTTTTTTCATTTCAGATAGGAAAGTAGAGTATTTAAGTTCAGTTCACCTGTATCATTTGTTTATATTTAAGATACATTGAGTTTTTTGTTTGTTCATTCTATTTCATATGTTTGTTTTCATGAGAGGGTGTAGAACCTTTTTTGTCTAGTTTGTTATGGGAGCAAGCCTAGCTAGCTGTTATTTCTTTTGCCTATACGTAACTGTCAGGTCCATAGTGTAAACCTTAATCTATAATATTTTAAAATTTTTTTTTACAACTGTTTGCTTTTTACTTTGAAATTGTTATATGATCATGACTAATTGACTAACCCAGACTTTAACACTTAATGTTAAATGTTAATGGTAAACTGCAGACAGGATTTAAACTCCATGATACTATGTTGGCACTGGCATTTCTTTCCTTTCTGGATTCTGGATTTGCAATTATTTTACTCAGGGTTTTGTTTTTTTTTTCTTTAGCCATTACATTCTGAACTATTGCAAAGTATTTAATACCATTTGGAATTTCTGTTACTTCAATCCTTGCTAAAGATAAGCTAACATCTGCATGAAAAAATAATTCAATCAACAAAATACAGGTGATTGTTTGACATACACCTCTTAAAGTTGTAGCAAACTTTCCAGCACATGTTTTTTCAGTATTCACGAAGCAAGCAGGTTTCCTTCTTCTATTGCCAGGTCAATAAACTGTGTAGTTCTTTGCTATAAAATATTTTTTCTGCAGGAAAAACTCGGAATATTTTCACACCAATCCATGTGCTTTGAAACACTTGTATTCAGGTAAAAAATAGCTTCACACATGATGGCTTTCATCATGTAGAGCTCATAGAACCAACCGTTGAGTGTGTAGCTTCACATGATGTTACCGCACTTATCACGGTGGGGCTTCGACGGACAGTTGGTTTGATGTAACACGTGGCTGCTGCCACAAAAGACTATTTTGCTACTATGGGGGGGGGGCCTTTCTTGTTTCTTGCTCTAACTCTTGCTTATCTGATGTTACATCTCCTTGGTGGTCTGATTCGGACTGCTGAGCTGGCAGGATTGGTTTGTTTATAGTTTTTGCGGATAAGATTCCTGGGGTAGTGGGCTGACCAAGGGGGTCAGGCAGGCACAACTGGGGCGTCGTGGAGGGGAGAGGGTGTGTTCCTGAAGCATACAGTTTTGGCCTCCTGTTGGATTGCTTGCTTGTCATGCTGACTCCAGCATTGTCCCTTTGCTGATTTTCAAGATGTTGTTATTTGAGTATGGAAGGTATTATTTTTTGGATTCTGTTTCTTGAAAAAACCATTTTTTTCAAAATATGCCTTTTCAATGGCATAGGATACTTTGTGTGTCTTCCTTGGAATATAGATATAGCAAACACTGTGACCGGTTCAGAGGGTGACCTGAGCTGTAATTTAACTTCCTAATTCATTGGCTGCTGCTCGTATTTGCTTTTATAACAGTCACTGTAAAAGAAGCCTGTTTTCAGTTTTGGATAATACCCCTGCTTGGCAAGCTTCCCCTGTGGAAGAGAGAAAACTTTGGACTCTGGTCCTCTGTATTCATATGGATAAACCAGTCTTTGTGGAACTAAGGTGTGATGCTTGTTGTATAAGAGCTGTGAAATATATTTGTGTAACTCCTCTAAGTCCATCGTAATTATGTATCCTATTTTTGAAGAAACAGTTTACCATTGTAAGGATATTTCCAGTGGATGTGTGAAACATACTGGTATGAATGATGTGTTTTTAAGTGCCTAGTAATGTTTTATTTCAAAGGCAATACTTAATGTATATGATCCTAATTTGAAAGTATTTTTCTATTGTTTTTAAGAGTACCATCCAAAATTATTGTTTAATATTAGTTTAGAATAAAATAATTTCTTAGTGTTCTCAGCTTGTTACCTCCAGGTATAACTGGTTTCTCTAAAGACTCATGTTCTTTGTAGATTTTAAGCTGAGCAACAACGGAAATTTTAAAATTCATATTCCAGAAAGCTTAATCTGGTCTGGCAGTTAACAAAAGAAATCTTACCTTTTCATCTTGCCCTTCTCAGAATGGCTTTTATATGTGTGTGTGTGTGTCCCTTTTTTTTGTTTTGTTTTTAATTCCTTTATGTTGAATTGAATGTTGGCTAAGAAACTCGGGGTTGTTTTTTTTGCAGAATGGTTCTGCTTAGTATTGTTTGACTAGCAAAAATGGAACTTTATTGAGCACTTAATACAGGAAAAAATCTAGCACACTGTTCAAGATGCAGGATCTTCCTATCGTATCTTGGTAAGAAGATCTGGATTGTCTTTGACTTCATATAGATAAGTATATCTACAGTTGGAAATTGTATTGCTGTGGTGGTGGATTGGGGACAATACATTAAGAAACATGTAGCAATTAGTGAAAAGATACTCTCTAGCTAACAGAATAAATTAAATGTATGATTCCTAAAGGTATATTTTGATTTTTTTTTTGAATTTTTTTTATTCACTGTGACAAGACAATTTCATAACAATGTATGTAACAAGCACACTTACAGCAGGCAGTTCCTTCAGATCCACTTTTTAACTTCATAGCAATGTGGTTCACTGACTTGGGGATCTGATACTGAATGATGACTTTTGTTTATCCTTAGATTGTGGGTCATCTGAAGTGTGTTTTGAGAGCATTCATTTGAAATGCTAGGGATGGAAATGTGGGAATTATGTTTTTAGCCTTACTTGCATCTTGTATTGGCTACTGGGCAAAGCCAAATTAAATATCTCACAGTAGAAATGCTTTAGTGCATTAACTGGGTGGTGACACTAGGCACATACAGCTTTTCACGTACAGAAGAATTTTGCTTGAAATACTTTGCGTGTCACGTAGTACATGTCTCTAATTAGAGTGGTTTTTTGCACATGAGTTCCGGTGGAGTAGCTAATTTACTTCTAGTTTAAATGGAAATACTGTATAGTAGTTGGCTATCTTTGATCCCTGTTAGCTGGTCTGTGTCCAGCATCTGAGATTCTTGTTGGCTTGCATGCTCTCTGGCTGGATCACAGTTGATCTTTTCTGTAAATTACTTATTTTCCAGTTTTGTCCTCGACACATTTCTAGCAAAAATAGGGAATTTAAAAGAATAGAGAAAAATTAGTTTGTCACTTTTTTGCAACTGAAGCAAACTCGAGTGTTTTATTTTTGGAGCATGGAAGCAAAATTAACATCTATGCCATGGCTTCTCTCATGAAGTGTCTGAATATTTGAGTTTCATTTTTATTGGCTCTGATCTTAACAGCTACTGTATTGTGTGACCGTTAGTTTGTTATACAAAAGTAATGTTTCAACTGTGTAAGTGTATTCCAGTCACTTAGTTTTGCAAGGAAATTAGTATAAAGACAAGTACATGTGTATTAATAAAATTATGTTTTTTAAAAACTAGCATTTTTAGTAATGATTTTAGAATGTTACATGGTACTTAAATAGGTTTTGGAACAGAAGGACTGGCTAGCATGGGAATTATAATGATTCCCAACTTAAAGGAAAAAATGTTATAAATATTTATTTTTAAATTTTTTTAATACATTTTTGTGTTTAGATATAATTAACTATAGTTCTGTTTTGCTGAGGGATATCCATACCTTAAGAAAAATGCATATGTAGGATATCTTTTGTAGATTTCACTTACTTACTCTGTTTGAAGTTGAAAATCTTGATGCTGAAAAAGTATTGCGATGACTTTTATTTTATAGTCGTGTGATGATTTTATTAAACGACCAGAACATATGAAGATCTCGGTTGCTACAGCTGGAAATCGAGAGAGTTTAAAAGTTGTGTTTTTTTTTTTCCCCTCCCTCCAGATTTTCAACTGAATTCTCACCTATCAACACTGGCAAATATTCACAAGATTTACCACACCCTCAATAGGCTGGTAATGACTTGCCGTTTTCTCTTAGCAGAATAGCTAGGGCTTTAGTCCAGAATGTTTTGTGATTGAAATTATTAAGTGATTACATTTTTCAGAACTATGACTGCCTTTTTGTATGAGAGGCTGTTCGGTTTGAATCTGTTAAAAGATAAGCAGCATTAGTAAAAGGTGAAAGATTATACTCTGGTGGTCAGAGTGGAGTTTAAGCAGTGTTCACTGCACCACTGGATTTAGATGTTGTCTCCATAGAACAAGCTTTCCTAGATATATCAAATAATGGTAATCATCGTTACCCAATTTCTTACAATTCTTGTGGAAAACATGTTGAATGAGCAAGCTGTCCTCTTACAACCATGCAAAGAGTGAAATGAGATTTTTTTTTTTTTTTTCCCCTTTTTAAGACTGTCTCTGCATGTTTGCTGTGCATTTCCATTTGTTTTATTGCAACCACAGCTGGAAATGCTGATATGGCTTCTGTGTGTATGCTGCAAACTTAGTGGAAAAGACAGTGTCTAAAAAAGGGGGTAACTCGTTTCCAAGATTTCAGTTGGGTTTTAATCGGCTTTCTTTACAACATATATGTGTGTTTATCCTTAAGAAAGCCATTTCTGTGGTAAATGGTAAATTCAGTCTTTCTAATGCTGCATTTATTAATGGAATTGTTCAATACAGCAATGCAAAATTCAGTGGATAGTTATTTCCAATCTTGAAACAGAGATTAAGTTTTTGGTAAAAAAAATCTAAAATATTTTTCAAATTATTTAAAGATAATCCTTGAACTTTTTAGATAAATTTGCAAGGGTAACTTTTTAGATAAATATGAACTGAAAATGCAAAGGCTCTGCAGACTTAACTAGATGTTCCTTAGGTAATTAAGATGAATATCAAATAAAGATTGAGAATATTACAGAACAATGAAGATCACTATCCTGTTTAACTGTATCATTCCTACTCTCTTGCAGAATCTGACAGAGGACGTTGGTCAAGACGATCACCAGACAGGTATTTAATGGGGATGTAGTAGAAATAGATTGATACAATTTAAACACACTTCATCAAAGAAGTCTCTCAAACATCACTGAAAATTATATTTTAGAAAGCTGAAGGAGTTCTAGAAAACAAGTGCCAGGATGCATTTAAAGTTTTCTTCAAAATAGATGTTCACTCTCTTAATTTATCCAGTTGTGAATGACTCTCACAGGTTTCAGCAGTAGCTGTCATTTTACTATTTCTTAAGAGTAAGTACTTTAGAAGACTTCATGAAAAATTCCTCTCACTCCTTGGACTCAACCTGTTAGACTAGCAGAATATCCATGGTCTTACAGTGTTTTGACTCTTGAAAGAGCATTAGAGAGAACAGAGCAGAAGCAAGACCTCTTGTGGCTATTGTGGTGCCTGTGGCCGAGTTTAAATGCTGTGCTCCAAACAACTCATCTTTTTTCTTGAGTGCTTTTGATGCAGGTTGTTCCTGTTTCTTGTGCAGATTTTCAGTCAGTGTTTAAGGGCTGTTTATTAGTCCAAGTCTGTTTTCCGTTCAATAAAACATCATCATTTTTTGAGGTCTTCATCTCAGGTGCCTGGTACTAGCTTGCTGCCATTCTTGATTCATCAGCATTTGTGCTTTGCGACTTGATTATCTTGCAACATTTGTTACCTCCTTTTGCGCTTGTTACATATGAGCTGGCATCTTCCTTGATTTCTTTTTTTTCCTTCCTTCCTGTGTGTCAGGCATGGTACCTAAGGAGGAAGGAAAGTAACTTACTGCCTTCAAGCCCTAATCACTCAGCAGAACTGTTCTTTAAAACTGACCATATCTATCCTACCATCTGTATCAAAGTTTTTGTCTATCCTGAGGTCCTGGCTGTGTTTGCTGGTGTTACTTTGAGAGCTTAAGAAAGTAGAGAGAGCTGTCAGCTCCTCCTGGAGATTTCTGGGACACTCTTATAAATCTAGCACACTGTTAGCCTAGAGCAATGAGAAGAGATGCATAGGACTGCATTGTTTGGGATTGGACAGAACTCACTTGGGGCTTGTGTACCCTCCTTCATACTCTGACAGGTGACTGTTTCATAGTTGAACTATCTTATCTGAACCCCAAAAGACTTCTATTGAATATTTTCTTTCAGTGTGGTTAGTGATTTAATACTTGAAATTAGCTGATCGTGTAAATTAGAAACCTCTTCAAAAGAGGTTGAGGCAAGTAGTTAAGACAGTCAGAGGTTTTACTGGCCGTATGTTAGAACTGATGTCCTCTCCCATCTTCTGATGGAGACCTGGAATTTTCCCATTTGTGGTCCAGGTGCTCAAACTAAACACAGATACATACTGGTTTCATATATGAAAATGCATTCCATAATCTTGGTTTACTTTTGATCACAAAAAGCTGTTGTGAAGCGTTGAGGTAGTCCCCTTCTGTCACTAATCAATCAGTAAGAGTAGGCGTGCTTGAGGTATTTGGAATTTGTCTTATCTTTTGCTTAGCACTTCTGTCATAAAGGTCAGTATAAGAAATTAGCCTCAGACCTCTCATTATCTCTGTTGGAAGGTGTTTGAGCATGTTACTGGTTTTGATGAACTGCTTTATACTGACACTCATGGTTATCCTATTGCCTGCATTGTGTTGCTTGAATTAAGCTCTTTGAAAAGCTTAGACACGCTCATTGAATGAGTTTGCGCACAAAATCTCAGTAAAGAGTGTAATAACTTTTACAATAGTTGTAAAAGAACCTTTCAAACCAGTAACAAGTATGAAATGAGAACCTTGAGTAGAAGTTGATACTGGCAGGCTCCTCATCTTCAGATTTCATCCCAGTATTTCTTATGCTTCTGCCATTTTTCATGTCTCCTTGTAGAAAAAGGTGAAGCTCCAATGTTTGCATAACTTCTAGACGAATTCAGTTGAAATGTGTGCTTGGTTTTCCTCATATGGGGACAAATACACATGCAAGGAGCTGTTTTGGCTGTTGTGTATATGGTACAGTGAAGTCTCCCATGTCCATTTTTTAACTTGACACTTCTGAAACATCTTACTGGAGAGCCTTATGTAAATCTAAAAAGAGTTACTTTTGCAAATTGTTTCGTTTCGATGTGCCTAAATTTTTAGAACTTCTATTTTCCAGTATTACTGACTGCGTAGTAAGAAGTGTCAAGACTTAATTTTGCTACGCAATTTATAGAACTGCATAGATGCTGTGTATTTAAGATTCTGTCCAGAACTCATTTGAAAGTCATGTGAATAACTGTGTGGCAAAAGATTCTTTGAGTGTTGCCAAACCCATGTAAAAATTATTATTTTTTTTTTTTTTTTAATTTTGAGGTGTTGTGATTTTTGTGGGTTTTTTTACACTCTAAATCTTCTGGACCAGGCTTTATCCTTAAAGATTACTGTTTGTTTTTTGACATAACTGTCCACGTTAATGTTATTACAAGGCGAGCCCTGCCTTTGGGATGACTTAATAAATGCATATCTAAATTTGGTTGCGATTTCTAAAATGTATTTAAAAAAACTGAGTATTTCAATTTTAGGTTAATATTTATAATGACCTTTTGATGCTTATTACATTTATTTCAGAGCAGTTGTTTCTGAGCTAACAATAAATGTACTGGACATCTAAATTCCTTTAAGCAAATTATATCTTTTCTAAGTATTAGCCAGATTTCTTTTCTGGAGTCAGATCTTAAATATATAAGAGCTAGAGGGTGGCAGTCTCAGAATTTCTTCAGTGATTTGAGAGCTAAGATGGACCTCGCTTCAAAAATCTAGTCACCTATAATGATTACAGTCTCATAAAATGTGCTGGCATTCAGTGTGCATATATATATGAAAAATAAGGTAGACTGTAAATATGTCATGGGCCTTTGCCTTTTCAACTGTTTGTAGGGGTAAGAAAAGCAGGCGTTCAGATTCCGTGAACAATTTCTTCTAGTATGTATATGCATTAACTTGGAAAACTCTTGTCTCTAGAATTTGAAATAATAGTTGGTTTTATGTCATAATGTAATCTAGCAACTTGTTAATGACTTAAAGTCAAGATTTGATTATTAAATTGTGACTGACTTACCTATCCAGACTAAAATGCCTTTAAAGGTAAAAGTACACTTCCTGTTGTCACTTGGCTTATTTAAAAGAATGTGGTCATGTTCAAAAAAACAAGGCTTTAACAAAAACAACGCTTCATTGCTTTTCTTGAAGCTTGTAGAGGGAGAAAATTACTTTTGCCTCTACTGTTTTTTTGTTGCTTTAGAGAAGAAAACCCTCTTGAGTCCAAAGCAATTCTGTACTATGGAATTCAAGATAGAGAAGATGATTTTTCCTTTTACAACAAGATTGCAAGTTGTTTGATGTTTTGATGAGTATCGTAGTTTTTTCAACTTGTATCTGAAAAATTATGATTGTTAACTGTGCTTGTGGTGGTCTTGTTGCATCATTAAAGGAGCAGCTATATCTTGCCACTTGCTTCAGCATTCACAGTTTCTAATTATTTTTCCTTTGAGACATCTCTCTACTTAAGCACCAGAAGAGCAGGATTATTCGCAGGCATTGTCTAGAGAGAAGGTGAAAATTACACGTTTCTAAATCACTTCTGTAGGGACACAGCTTGTAGAATTCTTACTTACTGACCTCTGTTTTTTCTTTTTTCATTTGTTCTGGTTTTGTTGCTATTCTAGGAGTGTCCCTCCCTTGTGGTGATTATCTTGCATGTTGTTTTAAATTTCTTAGGGTGAATTTTAGCTCTTGAGTTGATCTCTCCCTTTGGTAGCTTTGTCTCCTGCAAATTTGGAAGTACTGAATAGGACGTTTGGCAAACAACACTTATACTCGGCAGGCTTTTGGCTGATGGTGGTCTATTCAGCAGCCATTTGGAGGCTCTACCTTGCAAATGCTAGCTTCAAGTGTCAAAAGAACAGTGAGAACTAGGAAGGTTCTGCCAGTCTTGAGTTGAGACCCAGGAGTAGGAAACTTTGAAGATAATCACATCAGAGAAGCTGCACTCGGTAAGTAAAGTTCCTGTCAAACTTTGCATGAAGTCACAGGGAGCTGCATGTTCGTTTGCAGATGATCAGCCCTTTGGGAAGTGAAATTAGTTGTGAAAGGCTAGACCTAGAAGTTACATTTAGGATTAGAAGACTCTATGTAGGAAAGGTTAATATTGATGGTACTTAGTGAACTGTACTGTAACGTAAGAAATTGCAAGAATTTAAACCAAAAAATCCAAACTCTGATAGTTTTTAGCTTTAGGTGGAAATGAAAGATAGAAATGTTCAGCTGGTTTAACTTTCAGAGTTTGTTACAGGGAAAATTATAACTACCCTTCAAATTCAATATACTGATTCTAGAAACAAAAGGAAGTACTTTTAAAGTAACATTCTTGTACTGTGTTTTTTAGTAGTTTGGAGATCATTCAACAGTTAAGACATAGTGAAGACTTGGTCCAAACCTCAGTTATTAAGATGTTAAATCTCTGAAAGCATGTGTTTGTCCACCTGGTATCTGTGTGTGTGTTTGTGTGTGAGGGGGGTGTACACGTGCATCAATAGCCACTTCCCAGTTTCTGAACTCTCTCTTCCCTTTTCTGTCAGTTTGAGAGCTGCAACTAGGTACATTCAAACCAAGAAAGGGTACAAGTTTTTCGTAGGAGTCATTGGAGAAATTGGGTTATAGTGAATTCTATTACCAGTTTAAGCCAAAATCTTTTGTCATTTAACAAGGAAAAGACTTCAAGCAGGAGTTCTTGGGTTAAATTCTTTGGTTTGTATGGGGTTGCAGATCTGACAAAATGGTTTTCCTGTGCTATAACTGTTTTATTTTTACTTCTATTTGTTTTCATTTGTTTTATTTTCATCTTTTACTGTGCTTCTCTTTTCACAGAGGCCTTGCATATTTCTTTTCCCAATCAAATAATGAGTAAACTGGACAAACCCTGGGGGGTGGTTGGTGTTTCTTCTTTCATTTTACCAGCATCCAATGTCTATGGCCATTATAAATAGTTTGTTTTTTTTTTTTTTAAATAGAAAGGCATATAAAAACAATCGATTCGCTCTCAAAGGAATGAGATAGCTACAGGTTGTACTCAAGTACATACATATTTTCGGAAACAAGGTGTTCATTAGCACAGGTTTTCATTTATTAAGTTTAGTGTATGTATGAGTATGGCTGTCTCTAGCCATCTGTTAAGTTCTACTGTCATCTTAAGTGTTTTTAGTTCGTGTAGGTTTTCAAAAAATACTTACTGGCAGAGTCTTTAGAAACTTGATGTAAAAAGCCATAAATCATCACACTTTCAATGACTTAGGGGAATACAATTTTGCGGTATCATTAATTTGCAGGCATAATCAGAGGGAACAAATGACATTCAGCAAGTCAGGTTCCTTAGTTTGTTTAATCTGGGTAGTAAAATGCATCGGGCATACTGTGAGTTTTTGATGGTCTCTGACTTACCTGTTTCAGATATATCTGATGTTGGTGAGAAGAAGATAAATATTATTGTTAATTTCCTTTTGTAACATATTCTGGACAGTACTTTTAGAAGTACATTCTTCTGACACAGCTGTTACAATTTTTTTCATGTGATGGTAGTTCATTTGAGTATAATGCTTGGAAGTTTTTTGATAACTAGTTAAATTATAATTTGAATTTACAATACTCTTAAAACTTTCTTTCTATAAGATAGTGTAGGTATGGCCTTACTTTCCTGGGAGGATGTTGGGGGGCAGGGGGGGCGGGCGGAGCTGCAGCAGGACGGGGGGAGGAGGAGAAAAGGAATGTATAGGAAGAATTTTTGAATTGGAAAGAGTATTTCTTGAACTGGAGAGATTAATTTTCTTCTTAATAGAAATGAATATAAAGGTACGACCAAAGAAGGCATCCCAGGTGGAAAAGCTTTATTAGTTAAAACCAAATTAGATCATCTTGATGTAAAAACTGGTTTAAACATCTTGCCTAATACTAGAAAAATCCATACTTTTATATGATTAATGGTTTCAGTGCATGTTTAAAATAAAGTACATGTAGCAAAGCCTATGAGGCTGTAAGATTCCTTACATATGTTTCTCCTATAACAGGAGAGAGACTTTCAAAGATACGAAGAATAGGTAAGCAAAAGATTGCCGTTAGTATTTGTTGGGAACTGGGCCTCTGATTTCAGTCTGCTCCCTTGGTGTCCAAAAGTAGTCAAAGTTTTACTGCTTGCTTCCGTGCTGTGATTTAAAATAGAAGATTTTGTGGGCATCTTAATAAAGCATAGCTAAACTTGGATACTGTTGAAGCTAAGAGAAGGTAGCTTAGGCATGCTGGAGTTCTTCGTATTTTCTTGCAAGTTTCTTTGGCATCGCTTTGTATCTGGATTTTTATACCTCACCTTTCTCTTCCTTTCCTTTTAAAATTCTGTGCATAACACTTGGAGCTTTGATAGCTCTTTGAGCTGCTCTTACACGCATCTTTCTCAGGTGGCCATGTGGTCTTCATTATATGAAAGCAGGACAACATTTTGCCTGCAGTGTTAGCCTACTGTTTTCATGAGACAGCAAAGGCAATTTAACAACTTGCTGTGGTCAAAAGGGCTGGTCCTGTGCTCTTTCTTGTGCTAATGTACAGAAAGTTGTTATTCTTTTTTGCTTGGGTTAATTATCTACAGGTTTGGTGAGCTGGATTGGCACACTGAAGAATCACCAGAGACATAGGAGAGAAGGGGAGGGAAAGACTGCCACTTGATTGTCATTAGTGCCTTGAATTGGCTCATTCCTACTTGGAGACCTTCATTCTTTGAGAGCGATCCTGTCCAAATGATACAGCCAGCCACTTATTTTTTCCCCTAGTGGTTGCTGAATCTGTCTTTCCCCTTCCCCCTCCAAAAAGAAAGAAAACAAACAAAAAAACCCCAAAATCGAAGAACAAACAAACAAAACCTTTCCTACCCTTTGCTCTCTGCATCATGAAAAACTTGGGGCTTAAAAACGAAAAGGTTCTGTTTTCTAGAGGTAGGTACTCTGGTTGAGTCACATCTGTATTTCAAAAAGTAATGAATAACTCTTACAAATTCTGATTTGAATAAATGACTAAAAATAAGGATGCCTTTTTGACGACTTAAGTACTTCTTCAGGATAGTCTCAGTTCTTGCCTTTTGTTAGATTGAAATAGCAGTAGCACTACTGTACACTATGGTATAGTACTTATGGCCTTAACTGAAATCTGGTCATAGAACACCATGTAAAAGTGAGATGGATTTTGCTGTTGAAAGGAAGCCATTTCTTTCGTAATTTTAAAATCCACTAACTTCCTCCCTTCCCTTCCCTTTGTAATATGCCTATTAGAGGACACAGTTTAACTGGTCTGCAACAGTTTCATTTCTTGTACTGGTGTTTTTAATTCCCTCTGTAGGAAGTCTCCGGTCTTGCAGTTCATCAGACTGCTTTAGTAAAGTGATGCCTCCAAGGAAAAAGAGGAGACCTGCAGCAGGAGATGATTTATCTGCTAAGAAAAGTAGACATGATGGGTATGTCATCTTACCATGAGCTAAGACTGATGGAATATCTAAAGTTGAATAGCTGATATGATCGTGTTTTTAAATACTAATGGAAATGATATTCAAATTTGCTTGGTTTCTCAACATGGAACCATAGCCTGTGATTGAACTGTGGGATATTGATAAGCACATCCAGGTTTGGTTTGCATCTCACCTTTTTCTAGTCATACTGGAAATCCTCCTTGCTCTAGTTTGCCAGCTGTCAAAATAGACATACTTGTTTGTTCAAAAACAGCTTCTAAGAGATACAGTAATATCTTCCTGTATACGTGCATAAGACCTGAATTGGGCATTCTCCATCTGCAGCCCGTCAGAAAAGTGAATGTAGTTGTAGACTGCTCAGCTGTTACTTGAAGTCCCACTAGTCTCTCCCTGTCATTTTGTGATTTGATGATGATCATGTAAGGAAAGGAAAGGTGAAGATTGTCCAGGCAAGGTGATAGCCACCAGTGGAGTGGTGATTGAGGTGGTGCTGCTCAGCTTCCCTCTGGGCAACGGAAGCGCAAGTGGGTTATAACTGTGTGCACAAGCAGTGTATTCTTTTGGCACGGGTGTTGCATAGCTGAGACTTCTGCAAATGTTGGATTTTCAGTTTGTGTATATTCAGTCAGCCTCAGTCATTCAGAAACCATCAAATGTGCTCCTTGTATGCAAGATAGTCGCTATTTATGTGCACTAAATTCAGAACTTGTGGGAGTACAGGACTGTCCTGACGTTGAAAAGTGACGTATACAGCCGGAAGGTTTGGTTGCCACTGCGTCAGTCAATAGAACTTGAGCTCTATTACATTCATGTATTACTGGTGACTCAGAAAACACATGCTTCCATAACAAGAATCTTCAGGAAGGTAAAAAGATGCATTTCTCTCCTGTCAGCCTGAAATCAGGCTGAGTGCTTTCCTTTTTATTTTCTAGCATGAGTAAGAAAAATGCTGGTAGCCAAATTAAGCCTCTGGTTATGCCTCTATAACTCCATTGTGTTTAATAGGGTTGCACAACTGTAGCTGCACTGGAATTTATTAAATGATCTGTTGATGCAGAAGAAGAAAGATTCAATTCTCCCTTTCATTGCTTTGTATACGTAACAGTAGCAAGAACAAAAAAGCAGTACGTGTTCATAACATTTTTGTTGCTTTTCAGAAATAATAGAATATAAAAGCTAATTAGTTGATAGAGGACATTACAACTTATTCAGAGATATGCATATAGTACAGAAGCAAAACGAGGACAGAATGTTTCTAGAATCTAAGTAGAGAGGCTCACGAAATTTAGCTGTACCTCTCTTTGCCAAGACAGTGATGGTAAAACAAAACAACCCAAAACCCCTAGAAAGGAAGGCTGTCTGTAAGTAAGAGATGCTGATTTTGTGTAATTCAAATAAGAAAATTATGAGAAACTGATTTCTTACTCTTATCAGTAGTATACATAGAATAGTTTTAAGAACTTTTTGAAAGCACAGTTTGAAGGTTTTGTTTTGGTTTGGTTTTATATATGCCTTTTAGTTTATAACTAATGGATCTAGTCTTCATTCTACTGCCATGTAAGGCTTTAGTAAAGGAAGACCTCAGGCTGCTTTTAGAATTGGAGGTGAAACGAGATCTGCCAGTCATGGGCCACAGAGGAATATCCTCCTCTGTGGTTCCAATTTTTATCTGTCGTCTTTCTTCTAAAGATTTTGGGCTCTCTCTGCTTCCCAGTGTGTAAGTTTCTTTTGTTTTGGTCTTCAAGAAGAAAGTTTTCATTTCAGCAGGGCTGGCAACATTTAATAATTTGCTGAACATTCAGCTCAGTCTTGGAGTTCTATTTTCTTTCAAGGAAGGATTTCTTCAAATTTGGCTTCAAATTGTAACCTTCTGTGAGCGAGTTAGACAAAGAGCAAGCTGTCTCCTACTTCCATGCTTGTTTGTCAGGCGGAGCTCATGCCCACCGTGTTTGGCCTTTGGAGGTCAGACATCTCAGTTTGTCAAGCAGAAATCATTCTGAAGTCAGGAACCTCTACAGCAGTGTGCTGTAGCAGACCTAGTTGTTTGCGAAGCCATTTCCTCTTACATTGTATGCAGAGAATGCTGTATATAATAAAAACAGTATGGTTAGTGCAATGCCACTTTATAGAATAAGGGGCTTCTAGGCCCAGTTCTTGACCATTGCTCCTGTTTTAGAGGCAGACTTCCTAGAAGCTGCATACTAGTAACTCAGGATAAGCCTTCAAGGGGCATTAGCCTGTGTGGATTCTGTGTTAAGCAAAAAAGGTAGTCAGTGTTTGTTCTTGAATGTCTACTTTCAATGAAAAAATACAATGTGTGCTCTCCAGAGGAGACTCTATTTACTAACAGAGGTGATTTGTCACTTCAGATGCTTATGGTATGTTTCTCAGTTACAGTGGCAAACTTACAGAGGCAACATTAACAAATAAATTCTGTAATTGTGTCTCCTGTTTGCTTTCAGTGTGGAGAATGTTAGGTAGTAGTGTGAAGATTATCAGAGGAGTGTCATCATTAATGGTGTTATCACAGCTGAGACCAAATGTTGATGATACCACCTGGTTTGTCCATACGAAGAAAATATTTTTTTTTTTTTTTAATCCTCATGTGGATAGTTTTGTTGGGTGATATTTTCAGTCTTGGCTGTTTGTGGTGTGTTCCTATAATCTCTTCAACTACGTTAGTAATATTTTTGAGATGGGTATTCTTTCCAGAAAGTTTATTTCAGCAGGTCTCTGTGCTGAAAAGAGGATGATTTTCTAAGACTCTTAAGCTCATAAACTTAGACACATCTGATACCAGAGAGCTTGTAATAGCCTTCACTGTCAGTTCCAGGTTGTTAGGGATACAGCCTCATCTTGGAAGGTTTAGTGGAATAATGACACTGGCTATTGAGAGAAAAACATTTATAAGAACAAATCTAGTTGTTAGTAAAGTTATTTGGAAATGCTGATCTCATGCATAGACTGATTATGGAAAACAAAGATTCCAAACATGTTCTTTAGCATCCCACCCTTATATAATATGAGCTTGAGTTCTGTTAGTTAATGTTCAGAATGTCACCTTGAACCATGAATGC
>NW_009606911.1:3753-17135 GCF_000690535.1 Cariama cristata | reverse complement strand
CAGCAGGAGGGAATTTTTATACCAGATGATGTATAGTGAAAAGAACTCGGTATATTCATTTCTGGATCACAGTAAGATTTATCTTGTCTTGAAGAATAGCTATTGGAGGTAAACAGTTTAGCACATGCTCACCGGAACATAATGACTTGAAGACTTAGTTTGTATTTTCCTCTCAATATCAGAGTCTTGACTTTATTTACTTACAGCTCTCACAGTATGGGGTATTCTCAAATCAGAGTTAAAAATACATTTTCTGTTCATTGATCTTCCATCACTGTGTTAAGGGTCTTAGGAAAGGTAAAGCAAGTTTCATATAAAGATACTTGCTAGGTAAGACTATAGTCCTCACTGGGTAACCATCTAATGCTGTGTGTCTGTTACACAATCTCTTGCCAAATACTGACTTTTTCCTTAGGGAAAAATGAGCTGTATAACGTAGTGTCTTCTCTTCTTTCTGAAAGTTTCATTTAAAAAATGATACTACTCCTTTTTCCAGAGTCATGCTGAGGGCAAAAATCTTAGTAATGGATATTTGGACCTTAGAAGGATTGAAACTAGGAATATTTACCTGCTTCACTGAAAGTTATGTTTTCAGGCAATTAGATCTAGAGTCTTAATTTATCCTGAATGTGTGTGTGGACCACATAAGGGCCTATTCACATGAAAAACAGGTTTTGCTTTAATCAGTAATAAGCTTCATACTCTATAGTGGAAAAACGTAAATTTTGTAAACACAGTGAACACACTCTTATTAACATGGGAAATTAAAATGGGAGTGTACTAACCTTGGAAGTTATCAAAACCTTTAGTGTTGAGGTTTTTTTTTCGTTCTCTTGTTATTTACTAACTGGTTTGGTCCTACCCCATGCAGACAGCCTGTGTTACCAACTGTCAGAGATGTCTAGACCTTATTCCTTGAAGTAAAGGTTTTCAGTGCACACAGGTATAATTTTCCCTGTTTCTGCACCTTTTAAGTGAACTCAGTAGTTCTGAAGAGACTTAAACTGGACATGTGACTGTCAGCATGTATGCAGTTACACATACTGCTGCTTAAGTAAGCCTAGTGAAGTTCAAAACATTAATTTAAAAGTTTAGAGATGATTTTAAGTCTTTAAACAGGGAGAGATAAGGCACATTAATTCATAAAACTTACCAGTCAAGTAAATTGGCCCTGAGGGTTGCTTTAGACAGTCTTTGTCGTGCTTTACAAATCATAAAACATTTCTCTTCCTCCTTCCCCGCCTTGTTTCTACTACAGTATTTATGAAACTTGCTGGAATCATAATTGTGAATGAATAGGTAAGGCTTTATAAAAATACTTTAGTTGTGCTGCACTGATGAAAATGCTCAGCCAAAATTTTAAATTAATTAATTAGAATTAATGGAAGTAGTAGGGGCGCATCATCTTCAGTCAAAAGTTTGCATCTTTCAAAATATAAATAATCTGAAAACAATTAGTTACTCAGTTTGAAGCTCAAACAAAATGAGGTAAAGGTTTTGAATAAGTTCTGGTTGCATAGAAACAAAACTACTGTTGGTAAATTTCGTAGTGTTTTCATTCAGTAAACACTGACCATCTAAAATGAGCAGGCTGTAAATGTCATGAGGGGCTAACTTTTGACTTACTGTAATAATCTGTACCTTTTTTTTATTTGTTTCTCCCCGCCCCTCCCTTAAATGAGCTATTACCAGCTTCCACAATCAAGAAAATGTTTTGTGTGACCTAAACTCCATGCTTTCACTGATCTCAGTTGGAATGTTGTGGAGCCACACAGCCCAGAGTTGCTGCTGTGGTAGGTGGAGCTCTAACAAATTCCAGTACAGTTGAAGCATGCTCAGAGCAGGGATATCTACTCAGCTTTGAAGACTGCAGTAGACTGAAGAAAATTACAATGACCTTGTTCTTTTTGCTGACAGCGACCATGTGCTCTTACAATGACTTACCTAGTCACCCCATAATAGCTGGATGGAATATTCGTGCTTTTGCTTTCCCATCAAATGAGTTACAAACAGAGGAAAATAATCTGGAAAAGATATGGGTGATCGTATATTTAAAGAAACATGAAAGGCCTAGACACTCAGTTTTTCTAATTAGTTTGTTTACATCTACCTATAGGACTTCCAATTATAAACTACATTGTCTCATCGTTACTGCAGCGATATTGCAATTCCCTAGCTCATAAGAATATTTCAAAGATAAGTTTAAAAATGGAAGTTACGAGTCAGCTATTAGGTCATGATGGAGATGCAAGCATGTCTGAGAAAACAACTTCATTTAGATGTGATTAAGTAGTTGATACTGCTTTTATAAAATGTAGGCAGGTTAATTTCATGTTGCTTTTTCCCTGCCCTGTCCCACATTCTTTTCTCTCTCTAGTTATTAAAATGGCTGTTAGATAATAAAAAGGAAAAAGCTAGATGCTCCTTAAGGGGATATTGGTTATAATATAAAGAAACATTTTTTGAAGTCTGCTGTCACTGTCCTGACCCTGACAGTGTCATGCTAAACTAATAAAAACTACTATTTTTCAAGCGAAGATTTTCCTGAGTCCTTGTATCTATATGTGTATCTCATCTGAAAAACAAATATATACTCTTTGCCCATAGGTAATTTTTTTCCCCTTGCTGTTCCTGATGGGCAGCATGCCAAGGTTCAGAAATGGAAGGCTAATTCTAAACACAAAGGCTCCATGTTTGCTGTTGTCCAGTAGCGATAGGTATAGCAGACGCTCTGGGTAAAAGTTCTGTGTGCATCTTTCTAGCTCTGATGATGGAGAAAACACCCTTTAGCAATCCTGTTCCAGTATCAGCATGTTCTGACAGTGGTACAAATTCTGGTACTGAAAGTATCCAGTATATTTCTGTCTCTCTTTTTTTCCCCCCCCCCCCCCCCCCCCTTTTTTTTTGTCTTCTCCAGACTTTGAACAATATCTTCTTTCACTTCTGATATGTTACTGAAGCACCGCAGTTTCCTCTTACGGACCATCAATGCATAAGCAAATTGCCAAGCTGTAACGTGGTCAGCATAATGGTTGTGCATGTATTTGAAAGTACTGGTGCTGGTCATCTTGAGGAAGCTGTGAGCCATTGAGGACTTGCTGTTTGAAACTTGGATCTGTTCCGTAGATGTTTGGTGCTCCCAAAATATTCCGTTACCTACCCTGTGCACTCTGGCAGTTGGTGTTTGTCTGTGTAGCAAGAGATGCTGTCCTTAGCACAAAGACAAGGCACACATCATCTTGCAGTATGTACAGAGAAATTCCAAAGATACGAGAAATATTCTAAGATAGAAAATGGATGCCAGACGATTCTGGCAGTTTGTGTTTTTCTCCTCTGCACGTACGGTTCTTGGGACAATCAAATCTGTATTAATGATAGTTCAGAGAACAGAGTCTTTGAAATCACCTTTACCCTGTGCTACCAGGTTGGGCTTGCTGTGATAAATGAACCGAGTTGTCCTATGCTGTAATCTCAGATACTGGTCGGCTTACTTGCTTGTATCTCCCTGCTCATCTCACTAAACTCTTCAGGGATAAGGAGTCTCTGGCTAATAGAACTAGGTGGTTTGGCTAGACTCGGGGCGAAACTCACTTTGTGTTTGGAGTAGGCAGGGAGAGAATGGGTTCATCTTTATACATGAGAGATCACTAATACTGAGTCTGGATTGATGTTACTTGTTTCTGTCATGTTCCTTTTGCTTGTCTTGCAGACTATGTGATCTGCTGTTAGTTCCTTTAGGTTGAGAGAAAGACATCTGAGATTCATCCAGCCATTTTTGTTGCAAGGTTTTGTGCTTCTGGCCATGCGTAGTCTGTTTTCATTACAAATGTGGTATGGTGCCACCTGCACTTTTAATGAATGTCTGGCTGATTAGCTTGTAGCAGAGACTGCGATAACTCAAGATTATATCCTTTCTGATTTTTATTTTCTGAATTTGTGAAGTAATTTCTCTTGCTGGCACAGGTCGGAAGATCTGTAATCAGTTCTGTTTTCTCAAAAATCAAACTCCAGTGGTCAGATAATGAGCTTTTTGAACAATGATAAGTTTGAGGCCAGAGTGTTTTGCTTGGAGTTACTTGGCTGCATGTTGGGCCTGTGGACTTAGTAATGAATATTGTTGTTTCCTGCGGTGCCTAAACAATGACCTTAGCCTTAAGCATAACAAATGACTTTCAGTCCCATGTCAGTCCTATGAAAACTTGCTCTGTGTAGATGCAGTGAATGTATAAAAAGAGCTGTTTGGTTTTTCTTTTCCTGTTCTTGTTCACCATTCCTCTTACACGTACTGCTGTCATTGGTGTCTTGGTTCAGGTCACAGTATTTAGCTCTGCCACTTGTAGGTGCAGGAATCCTTTTCCTGAGATAGCTGGATGACCTAGAGCTCTGTCACTAAACTTATTTCTTGACAGTTCCTTCCCAAATCCACTGTTCACATACTGACAACTAATGTGTTGATAAGTTATGTGAACAAGCAGGCACTTTGTTATGATGCCTTGATAAGAAAAAACATTGAGTCCTGTGGTGATTGTCTGTCTTTGGGAACCACACTAGCTTTGCATGTTCTAGGTCCCAGCAATGCTCTTACAGCAGTGCTTCTTGAATAAATATAATAGAATAGAATGAAGATGTTGACTAGCTCCTGCTACAATCAATTTTCAACTTGGTATTCCAGTTGGTGTTTGTCATGTTTGTTTGCTTCAAAAAAGGGCATACTGAATAATTGAGACTTTTGCCAAAGTGGCAGAGTGCCTCCTTTCTTTGTCTCAAGACATTTTTTTGATTCCTCTGAATCTGGAATAGCCTAAAAAATACTGGCTATGTCTTTCATAATCCCAGTTCATTCTGCAAGTATGAGAATGTTAAGTTATCAGGATTGTTTTTTAAAAATAATTATTCCAATTCTTAACTTATACCTTCTGGCTTAGTTGTTTACTTACTGGGCAGTGCAGTCAGCCTGTTCCTTTGCAACTTCAGTAAAGCTTGTATAAAGTAGGTAATTCAAATAGAAAAAAGTTTTTCAAACTGAAAATGAAAAAAAAAAAACTGACAAATTGTGGGTATATGAATATATGTGTTTCTGAGACATGTATGGCTGGTGTTATTCTGCAGTGTTTCAGTTTGTTGCAGATCACTGGGTTTCAGTACAATGTTAATTTTTCTTTCCATCTTGAAAAAGCCTCATTTGTATTTGTCTTCCAATTAGCAATTTATCATTTTGCTCTGACTAGTATTACTTTTCTAATGATTAGTTGCTTTAAAGGAACTATGACAATAAACATGAAGTAGTTCTTTGAATTACTGTCAGAATGATCTATGTGCCGTTAACATCTAGCTACAGTTCCTCATAGCTGATAGCTGAGCTAGGTGGAGAATAGTGGGATCAGTGTACTCAGAGCTTGTAAGTATAGACATCTTTTACATGTCTTTCTAGCAGTACAAAATGGGGATGAAATCAACTCCAGATTAATTTAATCAGGTTGTTTCAGAATTCTCCTCGAACCAGTTAGGCACTTTGTGGTCCTCGTCCAGCAGGGTTTGACAGTGTAAGAGGAAGGGCTGCATACTTGGAACACTTAGAGAGTCTTTTTTGGCTACCTCCTCTAGTCTAAGCCATTTGTTGCTCAGCTCTTTTCAGCCTTTATGAGCCCAAGCTACTGCAGAGTGGTGGAAATGGATCAGAGAATGCATATGCAGCAGTGAACAACTACTTGGACTGCTGAATCTCTTTCCTTGAACAGGCACAAGTGGTATTGTCTCTATTTCAGAAAAGTCTACACAGGGTAGAGGAGCTCATCAACTTCTGCTATGCTTACCGTGCTTTAGGTGTTTCAGATACTAAATTCAGGAGACTGGTATTTCTGTGTTGTTTCCTGAATGTAGTTAAAATTCCTTATGCCCCTTGTCGAAGGAGAGCATTACCTTGCCAGTCAAATCTGGGGGGAAGAGGCACTATGGATGTAACTTTTCAGGTAACTATTTACCCCATGATGAATGAGATTCTTTGAGTTGTTGTCCATGCGGACTTGTAACCTGTCCTCTGTGGTTCTTTTGTGTTACAACTTACTGGCTTTAGAATAATGTGAGTGTGGGTCATGTCTGTTTTGGCCTTTATGCCTTCTATAGGATTTTTTTTGAGGAGGCAAAAAGAGTATGTGCAGTTCTCCTTAGTTAATAATTCAAAGTGCATGAAGTATGTGTGCACCTACAGGTAGGACCTGTGTTGACGGTGACATGGAATTACTTTGGGTTTAGACCCACAGCCAAGTTGCAGCCCATCAGTTGATTGTGGTGTGCAAAAGTCTTGCTTGAACTTCCACAGAGCAGTTTGGGATTGAATTTGAACTGGTCTGTATTTGTTGTAAGGAAAGTTTACATACATGAAAAACAACTGTGAATCAGTTGAAGTGTGACAGACTGAGCAACGCAGTATTTAGATTCAGTGATTCTTAGTCTGTTATGCAGTGTCCCAGATGACTGGATATGAGGACAGAATGTTGGGTAAACTGGTTCATGAAAGGAACAACGTTACTGCTTATGGTGGCTGTTGACTAAAATATTGCTTTAAAAAAATTGATGAATTAATTACTTGTTTCTCTTTCTTTAAGTATGTATAGAAAATATGATTCGACTAGAATAAAAGCAGAGGAAGAAATCTTTTCAAGTAAGAGATGCTTAGAATGGTTCTATGAATATGCAGGTAAGGGTGAAATGAAAATTTCCTCCTAATAACAGTTTAATCTACCTTGGAATATAAAAATTGCATTAACTGGGCTTTTCTAATCTGAATGTAGAGGCTTTTTTGTAAAAGTCTTAAAGAAGCTTTTCTTATGTTCTGTGTAGTGTGAAGTTGAAAAGTTCAAAGGGCAGTTTTGTCTTTGTCTCTATTCTATAAAAAGAATACAGAAGGTGTGTAACCTAAAATATTTCAGAACATGTATACTTTACTATTCAAATCTATAGTTAAAACTGTACTTCTGCCCAAAATGCTGTTACCTCTCTGGCTTTAGAAGTTCTGTCATCTGCCATGTTAGTGCTGAATAGTACAGAATTACGCTTCAGGAGAAGTGTGTCTTTAAAAAAAAAAAAAAAGATAGGGGAGGTAGTAACATCAGTTTTGTTTCTGCTGAATCTGGTTCTTAAGGTTTCAAGCAAAGAAGTTAATAAATTCAAGTATGCCATTCTAGTCCTGTCTTTGTATCGTTTTCCGTCATAAGGTATAGGGAAGGTAGACTGAATTTTTTATTCTTGCCCTCGTGTATGAGAACTCTTTTCAGGCATTACTTCTAGAATTGTCAGTTATGATCTGCAGTCACAAAAGATGATTCTTTAATAGTGAATTTGATCACTATATTCATTTTTTTACATGTGGTTTTCTGAAGGGGTGAACTTGAAGTATGGGGAAGAATGATCTCATGACTGTAAAGACCAAAAGGAAATTAAATAGGTGATTGACAAAGAAAATAAGGTCATCTTATGCTGTCTTGGATAACATTGCTCACAACTTGTTCTGTTTTGTCTACTTCTTTTGCATAATGAAAAGTGACTTAATTTGATGTAGTAAAATATTTTTTTCTTCTAATAAAATTATATAAGCTAGATTAAATACTTTGAGATCTCACCTGTCTGTGGCAGTCTGTGAGAGGAGATTCGGACAAATTCAAGCCAAATCTAACCTGTTAGATTCTCTGCATTTCTGACCAGCTTGATTTATTTTTTTACTCTAGCAACAGAGGTAACTCATTCTTGTCAAGACTTTCATGGAAAGAAGGGATGAAAGGAAGGCTGTATATGAAATAACTTTTGGGTTTCCATTGGATGCAAACACCAAGATATAACAGAGAAAAGCGGAGAGTATGATTCTGTTTACAGTATTAACATTCTAAAAAATTAATTTTCAAAGAATAATCTCTTTTGTGTTCTTGCTTTACCTCCTAAGTCGTTTTTATATATGCAGACAGTTGACACTGCATTTGGTTTTTTTACTAGTGTGTCTTTACATTATAGAATGGGTCTTTTTAAAGACTGTTGTGTAGACTCTGAACTCTGAGAGGATGCCATGAGAAGATGGGAAAAGATATAATTAAACCTTGTTATTTCTAGAATAGTAGGTCACCTAGTAATAAAACTTGGATGGATCTTCCCTTTATAAAACCTCTTTTTCTTGCACGTGTGATCTTTGTGTTGGATGAAAGTAGGCATTTCAGCCTCTAGTGTTTTTTTTCCCAAATGAGCCCTTTTGAACATGAGTAAAATAATTCTAACAAAATAGTCCAAATACTTAAAATCTATTAAAAAACCCCAAAATTGTACAGTACAATTCTTAATGCCTATATAATTTTTGCAATAGAGTATTGTAGAAGTTACAAATATTGTGATTTAATAGCATGTTTTAATAGTAGTGCATTTTAAAAGCATCTGTATTTTGAATCTCTTTTTCCTTTTAAGTCAGTAAAGAAATAGCTGTAATTCATGTCTTCCGTCCCCCTACAGTTACTAAAATTCAGTTAATGTGTGGCCATAGTATAGTAATATGAATAAACAGGAGCATGAGATTCTTATTTTAGGCTCTTTTTTGTAGATAACATTATATAAAGATAGTATATGAGATAATAAGGAAAGCGATTCTGGTAATACTGTCCTGCATCACATTTTTATGCAATATGATCTTACGGTAACAGTAGAGATTCAAGCCAAGAAATCCACTATCTATCATCCACACATTTAACTGTGGTAATATTATGTGGATGTTCTGCTAGTCTTAAGTGCATTCTTAAAGATCTTACTAATTTACTCTTCCAAGATTATCTCAATGGGTAGCATAAAGGATATTGTCAGGAATGAAAAGTTGGTTTACAATTTTTATGTCTCTGTTTCCAAAGGTGAGATAAAGATTTAAGCGTATCCTATCCAAGTCTCGTACTAAGTGTGGAAATATTTATTGCATGTTAAAACAAACAAAGGAAAAACTGTATGGAAGTTCAGGTTGTACTGGGAGATTGCACTTTCTCTTGTGCTGTAAAGGTCAGACTATTTTAATTTTCAGAGATAAGTAAAATGCATTTTGCTTGCAGGCACTGATGACATTGTAGGGCCAGAAGGTATGGAGAAATTTTGTGAAGACATTGGAGTTGAACCAGAAAATGTAAGTTCAAAGTCCATTCAAAATATGCCTAATCTGTTATGACGTACATGAGCCAGTCTTCTATATCTTATTTTTCTGTCAAGAATTAAAAAAATCTCGAGAGTGTTTAAAAAAATTAAATTTAAACCAGGGAGGTTTATATACACATTTGGAAAAAAAAAATACCTTTATTTTAAACCTCAGACTGTCAACATGTAAAACTCATTGTCTTTGTTACCACCTCTTCTCTTTCACTTTCCCACCCCCACAAAAAAGAGATTTTTAAAAAAAAAAAAGGCAAAAAAAAAGGCAAGCTGCTGGTTATCTTTTCTAAAACAATGAGACAACACTGGAGATTTAATGTAGCAACTACAAAACTAGAAAGTGCTGTTTTCTTCGGGTTTCCTAGGAGAGAACGGGATTTCAAATATTGTAAGCAGTATTAGCACTCCCATAATGCCATTTCAAAACACAAATAATGAATCTATATGATATTATATATATGTATGTATATATAGAAGTAAATAAAATTTAAAAAGGAGTAGTTGTACCTTTTACAGGCTTTTTCCTAGTCCTAATTTTTGTTCTTTAAATGTATATGCAAGTCGCATCTGTTGCGGGGTTCATAAAGGATCATCTCTGACTAAGTAAAATGAGAATTGTGGTTTTGAAAGATTTACTGGAAATAGAAGATGTAATTTGCTAATTTTGGAGTTATAATAAACCCTCAAGATTTATGCAGACAATTGGGTGTGTAAGTAGGTGTTCTGATTTCGCATTGAAAACTGTATAGAGCTGCACTAACATTAGCTAGTCAATGGCTGAGTTGCAAATTTAGTTGACTTGATTAATTTTTATTTCTGATCTGCAGGGTCAGTTGTCCTGCAAGTTTTTCCATGTATATATCAAAAGTGGTTTCTTAAGTTCCTGAATAAGATAGTAATCTTATGTTATCACTTTATCTACATTCTTTATTGCTTCAGTCTTCTGTGTGAGATGTGAAAAGGACTCTGTTTCCTTTTGGGCAAAACTGAACTATTTATATATCAGCCTCTGTTTTGATGTGTGTTAATGTTCGTTCACCTAGCTTTACTTTACATCCACTTGAATTACACTACATGTTCAGACCTGCAAAATTAGGTAGGCTGACGGTACCCTGGGGTAGCTGGATTCAGGTAGGATCATTATTAGCTTTAGAATAATTGGATTTCACAGAGGTAATGGATTGCAACTGATGTTCATCTAGATGAGAGTTTAACAGGTGTCAAATGTAACTTGTCATCAGTTTGGTATATAGTTTTGTACATATACAGATCTGTGTATGTATATATAGTTTTGTATAATTCTGTAGTTGTTTTGGGAAACCATTTCTGTAGCTTTTGCACCAACTCATCTTCCTCATTGCACTGCTCACTAGATGACTGTGTGTGCTCCCTTGAAGTAAGGTGGCTACTGGTAAGTTGGGTGGATGTTCACTCTCTATCTTTGCGCTGGTATCTTCTCTTTGTTTGGATTATGTACAGGTTTGTCACTTTCCATTTTTTTAACTTTTAAAATAGCGTAGCAAATATCTGAACATCCCATTTATACGAGTAAAGCATTTATAGCCTGCTAAACAGTAGTTATTTGAAAAATGTGTGGATCCTTTTGTTAATTCTTTACAGTCTTCATTTTTTTCCCCTCTTTAAAACAGGTAGTTATGCTTGTACTAGCATGGAAGTTGGATGCACAAAACATGGGCTACTTTACTTTACAAGAATGGTTAAAAGGAATGACATCACTACAGTGAGTGCTTTGAAAAACCTCTTAAGTTTGTTATAGTAAACCCAGTCTTCTGGAAAAAAAACACACTTTGCTTTAGGTGTTATAAGTCAAAACATCAGAGAGCTCTACTGTGGAGTAGAAGCCATACGTTTTTGGTCCCATTTATGGTAATATGGCCACTTAGAGGCAACTTGAAACCTGACAGCTGCACATTTAAATACAGTTGTATTACAATGTCTGCTGTCTCAAGAAAACAGGAACGTCATGAGGTTTGGCATTGTTTCTGTCCCCAGGAACATCTATCTTTGTCACTGGATTGGACCTATCTATTAGATATTGATACGCTGTTAGAGCATGTGTAGTTTAAAATGCTAAATAGTACAAACCCTTTCTGTGACTCTGTATTGTCATGTTCTTTCTAAGAGTTTCTTTCTCCAGTTGAGAGCTTATCTTCATGGCATAGTTAACATAAATGTAGTTGAATAATCATGTTTCATAGACAGTTGGAGAGAGAACTGTGTTTTGACTTACCTTCCAGAACAAAATCACTAAAACTGTGTAGGAAGTTCTATAGTTTCAGCAAAACTATAGAAGTATTGTTTCACTGGTGTGATTTGCTGGTTGTTTGCCGTGTGTAGACAAGCTCTTAGTTTAATCTGTCGGAGAGTGCATTTTCTACAAAGCCAAACAAATTTTTATCAGAGTACCAGTGTAAGACTTTGCTATTTTATCTAAATCTGTTTCACACTGTGGGTTTAATCAAAGCATTTCATGCAGGCAAACTCAAAACTGTGCCTTTGTACAGAGTGATGTATTTTGAACAGATTGATGGGGATACATGTTAGAGGTTCTTTTGTAAAACATCAGACATCTGTGTAAGAACACAGACTCTAAATTCACTTTGTGCTTTTGTTGTAGATGTGATACTACAGAAAAATTGAGAAATTCTCTGGATTACTTGAGATCTTTGTTAAATGAGCCTACCAATTTTAAACTTATTTATAGATACGCATTTGACTTTGCACGGGTAAGTACTGTGGAAGACCAGCATCTGAAATTAAAACTTCGCTTCCGTAAGTAATAATTGAAAGACTGTATACTTCTAGGTATGTTTCTCTTAAGATACCACTCAAGATTGCTTCTAACAAGTGGAACTGTTCGTGTTCTAAAAAAGTATATGCAAAATGTCAGAACTGGAAAAGAAAAGTATATAGGATGCTTGATGTTCGGTGGTTTAGTTTAGACATGTTTTGTTACCTCTGCTTCAAGCTATTTTGTGACTTCAGGGAAATCATTTAGGCTCTATTCTGTTGCATATTGGAGCTTTGCCACTTAGTTCCACTGCCTTTATAATTACCCTGGTTTTTCTTACTGTTTGGATTTTGTGAGCATAAACATATTTAAAGCAGGAAGGCACTTGAGGCATTTCTGCAGGTGGTAAAAATAACTAACATGATAAAAGCTGGATATGGTATAATATAAGTATTGATTCAGAAGGCTGTTGGAAGGTCTTTAATGATGTTCTCAATATTTATTAAACAATGCCCTCATATCAGTCTTCCTGCTATGAAATATGTATTGCTAAAATTGTACCTGATATTGGAACCCAGAATATGCATAAAACTATTACTACTTAAAGAGAACAATAAAAGAACTTTAATTTTCTGAATTAATGTTTTGACATGGAATTTGGACATCCATCTTGCTAACATGATGGAAGGTACAGAAGATTTAACATAAAAATGATCACAGGCAAAACTGATGCTCAGATTTTGGTGCAGGGGAACCAAAAGCACCAAGAAAATTTGCAGGAAAAAAAAAGTAACATGAGAAAAAATAATAAGAAGAAATTGAACTGATAGCAATTCTGATAGTTAAGTCTGTCATAAGTAACTCAAGATTTGTGGTACATCGGTGCTTTCTCCACGTTGACATGCGGAGATTCACGGTAGTTCACTTTTAACCAAGGAAGCCTACAGCTGAATATGACAAGAGTGCATGGTATTAGTTAGTATGAGAGGGGAAAAAAAGCCGTATCAGCATCTTAGTTCCCCCTTTCCTGTGTGAGGATTTATTCTGCCAGTTTTGCTCAACGTAAAATGCAAAGGCTAGAAATAACTAGCATTACCAAAGAAGTTCAAGATACTGATGAAATATTTGGGATAGATAGCAAATCTGTGCCAGCCAATGGCCTGTCAAAAGTAAGTGCAGAAACTTAAAAAGAGGATAGTGAATGGAGTTTTTTCGAGAGGTACCAAATTGACGTGACAGACAGTGGTCTTGAAAAAGAATTTAAACATTGAGACACAGATGCTGTGATACCATTTGTGACAAAACTGCAAGATTGTAGAACTGCAAGTTGAAGGCATATCAACAGGGGAATTGTCAAAACAATATTAGATTAATAGAATTATTGAACTTCTAATACTGTGGAGCCAGAGGAAGTCTATAGGAGAATGGTGTCCAGTAAGAATAAAAATGAATGCTGACAAAGGCT
>NW_009606911.1:0-3742 GCF_000690535.1 Cariama cristata | reverse complement strand
CAGATGAATCTGTACATAATTTGTATCGGAATAATTGAAGTGGTTGATAGAAAAAAGCTGATTGGAGCAGTTTTGGTTTTTGATTCAGAAGGTTGTATAATTTCCATCCTAAGGGTAATCATTTCAGGGAAGTGCTCCATGGCAAAAACCACTTGTCTAAACTCCTGAAGTTTAAAGAGAGTTTTTGAAAGCATCTGTTATGATTTGGTATTTAGCTAAGTTTGTCAATAAAATAAGTATCATTAAGGTTTTATGCCGCGTGCACAATTTAAATTAACATGGATTTGAGGAAATAATTTAAAACACTGTAGGTTGGTATTAAGCACAAATACATTCCTCACTCCCTGTTTGCCGTTGTCATCGCCAAGTTTGAGAACATACAGATGCATGTATTTCATGGCTTAAATAGGTCTTTTATCTGAAATACTGAGGGGGAAAAAAAATCTCAGAAAGACTGTGTGTCATCAGTGTAAAACAAATACTGACATTTATCAGAGTTTGTCAATATATTCTTTCCACTGTATCCAAGAAAGAATGTGAGTATCTGGAATGTATGTTAAGAATGAAATTGGAGCATCTGTCATGGCAGATGTGCTATTAGGCAGTTGGAGCTGGGTATAAAGGGCTTATCTGAACAATTTGTTCTGAACAGTAGTCAGAGAGGGAGAATGTAGAAACTTAACAATGTAAGGCATGTAAAAGCAGCATGGCCAAAGTAAAGGGAACAGAGCCTTATTTCATTAACAATTGAGCATGTGGGAAGAATTCAGACTATAAACAGTAAGGAAAATAAAATGTGTTCTCACAGCAGTGTGATTTCTACTTAAAGGTGTTTGTGACAGAGGTGTAAATGGGCTTTGGGAAGAGTATTAGTTTTTAGAACTGTCTGATGTTGGGAATAAGTGAAAGAATCAATACAAAGATGCCTTTGCAGGTTTGTTTTTTGGCTTTGTTACTAATTGAAAAGCTTTGTCATCCTGGAATTTACTTTTTCCCTCTAGATCAGATTGAGTGAAGTCCCTCTTGGATTTAGTGACCAGAATATAAACCATCTACTGATGTTTTCAGAGTTGCTGGCCTACCCACTTTCCTTCTAAAATAAATCTGCATTAAATTCTGTCTACACAATTTTCAAATTGAGGTGTATTTTATATGAAGTGGTTTCAAGAAGAGAGGATAACCTTGTGGCTAAGGCATTCGGTTGATGTCTGAGAACTGGGATCTCACTTTACCACATCCTTCCTGCATGATAGAAGGCAATTCAGTTATGTTTTGAGCTTGTTTTTTTAATAAAGATCTATATTCTGTAATACATACACCTGTGCTTGTACAGGTGAGGCATAGGGCTCAATTCACTTTGTCTTGAGTAGCTGTCTTGCACAGTTCTGTTAGGCACTCCGTGTATCCTGGTTATCCCTGGTTTTGCTTAATTTAGACTTTACAGTCTGCAATCATGAGTACATATAGAGAGATCAAGGTCTACAGTAGCTAATATGGAACTTTTATTTTTTGTGATTTCATAAATTTCTGGATTTGTAGCTTAATGCTATAACCAAGGCCAAAAAGGGTGGGGTTTTACATCCCATATCTTACCAAAATTTGTTTAATTTCATGACAACAAATGGATAAACTACTTTTAACTTACTAAATGGAATCTGAATTTCATGTAATCAGTAGAATAACAGAACAAGGAACTTCCTTGGCTCGTTCTTGCATAGTCCGTGTTACTTGATAGCTACTTAACTGTCTACTGGCAGTTCATGTAGTTGTAATAATACCTCAGGAAATATGTGCAGCGATACTGTTTTAAGAGATGTATGGCTATGCAGAGACATACGTGCAAGCATGGGTATGGGTCTAATGACCATTGCTTTCTAAAAAGGTCTGAAGTCACAAACAGGAGTGTATGCCTCATCTGCAATAACAGTGACAGTTTTTTGGGAAAGCCTATAGAAAGCAGCATCTCTGGATAGCAAGCCATTAGCTACGAGGAAAGAAATATTACTAGGAAGTTGTGTTCTATTAAAAACTGCTGTTAGCTACCGCTATGTATTATTTATTTGTTAATTTATTTTATGTATGGGTGAACCATAGTATAGGCAGTAGGGGAAGTGAAGAATCCTGAAATCATGCTTTCTTTTCCTTTTTGACCTTTTCTTTTTTATGCAGGAAAAGGACCAGCGCAGCCTAGATATCAATACTGCCAAGTGTATGTTGGGCCTTCTTTTAGGAAAAACATGGTCCCTTTTTCCAGTATTTCACCAGTTTCTAGAGGTATGATGTTTGAAACAATTAACTCTTTTTTTTTTTTTTTTTTTTTTTTTTTTTTTTAATTTTTTTTTCAGTTTTTGAGTGGATTTTTTTTTGAAAAAATTAATCCTTTTTTTTTTTTTTTTTTTTTTTTTTTTTTAAATCTATCTTCTCTGATATTTTAACTAGAGGTAGAATAAACAGCTAAGAATTTTTTGTTCTGATACTAACCCCCAGAGCAGCACTTTGTAACTAGGTATCTTTCCTTTCATCCTTTTCCCCAAATCCCTATGCTGTTGAAGTTTATTTAATGCAGGACAAAGTATAGAATGTCTTTGATTTGCATTTGGACTTTAATTTTATTGCTGTATGTTTGTCCACTAAAGGATATCTTAATCAGAAAGATGAATTATTCAACACTAGTTTGACTACTTAGTGGTTTCTTTAATCCTGTTTAGTTTTAGGTGGCGTACAGATTAAAATAATAATTCATCACAAGGTTTAAATTTTCTGTAAGAAAATCTGAATTTGAGGGAGTTGAAAATATATTTTACTAACTTCTGTTTCTTGCCTTAAGCAGCAATCAAAATACAAAGTTATCAATAAGGACCAGTGGTGTAATGTTCTTGAATTCAGCAGAACAATTAACCTTGACCTCAGTAACTATGATGAAGATGGAGCCTGTAAGTACTACCATATGTTGGTATTCTAAAATAACATATTTCTCTGAGCTTAATCATTCACTGTCCTTTTACAAAATTTTGTAAAATACAGTTATTTGATCTCTCTACAGGGCCAGTGTTGTTGGATGAGTTTGTGGAATGGTATAAAGGAAAACAGATGACATAGGAGTTTAACTATGCACAGCCACTCAAGAGTCACTGTTACCACAGTTATGTCAACCATTAGCCATAAACTGCTGTTTGTATCGAAGTGCATGCTGCTTTTCTTGCACTGCATCCCTTTTGCAGGGAACTTTTGATGTTTGCTATTTAACAAGCTAGCTTATGCTTGCTGTGTAGCATTGTTCTCTTTGAAGGCTGCTTTGCATTTTGTATTTACACTACGAATTGGTGAACTTGCCAGAGTCTTCACTGTGATTATGTGTATATTGCTGTCTAAATTTTGTATATGTGTATAAAAAAAAAAGCTTCACCTAGGGATTATTTCTGCCGAAATGTATTGTAAAAATAATTTGTGGCATATTTCTAGTCATCACTTACATGTTTGTTGAAACTTTAGTTACTTTGTTTTTCTTTTGGTCTCAAATGTAGCATTTCAGAAAATGAAATGAACAGACTGCTTGGGCATAGTTATCTGAAGAACTATTGTCAATTTTGATGTTACAATTTGAGATGCCAATTTCTGAGGGGAGAAGATGTGCTGTGACTTTCTTCACCGGAATTCGCCAAACCTGACCTAGTGCTTAATGGGAATGAAACAATGGTGTCTTAAAAAAAAATAAAAATATATATATATATATATACACACA
>NW_009606910.1:0-1256 GCF_000690535.1 Cariama cristata | reverse complement strand
TACAACTAGAACATAAATATCAGTATGATGCTATGGGTTTTTTTCTCCTCTGATGAGATAGTTAAATCTCTGTAACACACCACTGGGGTTTGTGATGAAGTTTCCAGGGATTGCAAAGCAGTTGCAATTATCTGCCTAATGACTTTTTTTTTCTGCATGGGAGCATGGAGCTCCCAAAAGAGGGTCTAATCTACTAGCTGTGTGGACCATTAGCTATATCCAGATTCAGAGAGCCATGAAGATGAGTTTTATCCTGTGTCACAGGCTGCTTATAAGACGTATCAACTCTCCACTTTGCTTAGATATATAGTGCGTTACAAATGGGATGAGAAATAGTAAAAATTAAAGAGTAAAACAGATGAATCAATGACAAAAAACAATCAAGAATTCTTGCAATGGCTCTTAAAGTATCCTTTATTTCCCATTTTACTAGGTGGCCTCTTTACTATTAAAAATGTATAAATGTTGAAACCAAGTGCACTCCCAGAAATTCTTCACAAACTGCAACAGTGGTATGCAAACGCTACTCAAAATGTTTCTACTGCTGCAAACACCGAGGCTAACTCTGCAGCCCCAGTGACGTGTATTTTTCCTAGCAGTCTGATTATATTTGTAGGGTGCTGCAGTGAAAAGAGATCGGAGAAAATGTTTCCTTTACTCAAAAAGAGTGTGTGTGTGCTTATGCACGCATACCGGAGTGTAGGACGGGAGGTGTATCTCATATGGGATCAATTGCAGAGTATGACCATTCAGTCTTCATGGATCAAGGGTTGCAGGTGTGCCAGCTATAGGATGGATGGATGAATGTGAACTATAGCCCAAGAAGCCCAAGGGGCTCCAAAGTGTTTAAGAGAGAGTTTGAAGAAGTCAAGCCTGAGCAGCCCAACTCCACTCAGTTGGCTTTTTAGCTTTCTTTTGGTCCAATATTGCTTTCTTGCTTAATGTTCAGCATGTGATGAACTGATTAACTGAATTTGAACTTAGGCCATATTCTTTATATCTTTGAATGCCTTTTGATACAAGTGTATTGTTCATCTTCAGGCAGCCATACTCTCCTCATTCTTGCATACTGGCTCTCCAGTTATCCAGTTTAGATTTTATGTTGATTGCTGAGAAAATATTAAAGTGTTTAGGAGTCATCATGAGTCAAAAAGACTTTGTTTAGGCTTAAGATGAATTGGAATTCAATTGTGCATTTCTCTGCTTACTTTTATAAAATGACAACATAACAACATAATTTACCTTGATTTTTTTTT
>NW_009606909.1:1512-12219 GCF_000690535.1 Cariama cristata | reverse complement strand
TAATTATAAAGCAATATGTTTTTATTCCAAGACCCTGCCCTAATTGGTTTGCAGCCAAGAACCATGTAAGTTTAGGTAAAGGGTATATAAAAACCAAAGTCTATGCTAAGTAGTTTAACTGAAGGGATTACAGTAGTGAAAGGCTCTTAGAAAATTTTCTAGCTAGTAGAATCTTGGCATTTTGCCTTAAGCAGCCCATTTCAAGAAACATTTGATTCTAAAAATTAAGTTGATGCTTTGCATTTTACAGCATATTACTGAAATAATTTTTGTGGGAAATTGAAGGGTTCCTGTGATCATACCAGATCTAATAACTAATGCAGCTATTGTGATTATAAAGTATATGACCTAAAGCTGTTATTACTTGTCCATCTTGCAGAATTTGTGTTTCTGTGTTCCTCTTTTATTCCATCCTGTAAGTGCTAACACTATTTTCTATTTTAGTTTTAACTAATATTTTAGGGTTTTTTATATTAAGCTATACAGTCTCTTTGGCCATGTTAAGAAAGTTGGCAGAGTGTTAAAATTCCAAAAATATGAGACAAGATTCAGACAGTCAATCCAACTGTATTTCTGTAATAAGCAGTAACCTTGCAGAAACCCATCTGAAACTCGAAATGCAGCCTTCCTGGAGTATTCTGCATAGCAAAACAAAGTAAATCTGACGGCAGAATCAGGATTAAGACACAGTTTTGCCCTCTAACCATAAAAGCAATCTCTCTGCACCATAAACCACCAATTTCTTCTGCTATGCTAACAAAGAAAATAAAGATGCTGCCATGGATAGGTGACAAACTTTCAGTCTAAATGGTTGTAACCCCTTTTCTCGCCTCTGTTCAAATACTAATAAACGGAAAATAGAAAACAGAGCTGTCCCCAAAGAGAATGTAACCGTGTAGCTTCCAGTCAAACAGAACAGCAGCCCAGCAGTCTCTAAAACTGCCAAAACAAATGAGCCATAGCATCCTGTTGTTTTGAAGATGTTTATTGATATAAGCACGTAATAACAAATTATTAAAATCTTCCCAAGTGTGGATAACTTGCTTCTATTTTAGCATAACATAAAGAGTAGCACAAATCCCAAGGAATCATCCCAGCTAGGATTTCCAGAATAAAACGAAGTCATATCTCCTGTAGAGGGTTTTATAATGATGTGTGGTTTACATACATCATTTGACCTACACTCGGCCAAAAAACCCATCTGTATAGGTGAGCCTTCAGAATCTTTACTCTAGGCTCTTTCAGATTCTGGTGTCCCTGCTGGAGCTGTGAGTGCTGCAGGGTTTCCAAGAAATAACAAAAGCTGAAATTCTGCAGAGTATTTAGCACCTTGATGCAGATGACACTGCTCTGTATCACCTTATGTGTTCTGTGAAGGAGTTTGCTTGAAATAAAAGGAGTATAATGCAAATAAGTCCACTTTGCTGCACTCCATCCCAATGTCTAATGCTAGCAAAGGCCAATAGCATTAAATGGAAATAATTAGTGTTGATATTTAAGAGGTTCTTACTCTTCTGTCCTCCTGTCCTAGTGAAAGGATGAGCTTGGGCTTCTCCAAGTTTTTGTAGATCAACTGCAACCCTTACTTGTGATACAGTCCCTGTGATCCAATGAAAGCATACAGTGCAGAGTGGTGTTGTGTTGCAACTCACTGTTGTAAGTTACTTCTGTCACAGCATATGTGATCATTTGATTGCATTTCACATAGGCCTGGATGGAGGAGGTGATTCCAAAAGTGATTTTGTTCATTCACAGGGTAAAGCCAGCACAAAATCACCCACAGAATCGATCTGTGCAACCAGCTCTCCAGTTATTGCCAATGTTAGGTAGAGGCCTGTACCGTAAGTAGTTGAAGATTAAAGCAAGCAAACATGCATAGCATATCCAACACAACTGTTACATCACATAGTTTTTTAGAAAGCTGCAAAGGATAAATTAAATTCCTCCTGCTGGAAAGGCATCCTGAGACAACCCAAAGAATGCATCAAGATAATGACTGGTAAACAAGAGAAATACTGGAGGCAAATAGATCTCAGTTGAAGCACTGGCAAGTAACCTGGCATGAAGAACTGAAATTTTAATTGGCTATTCCAGCCATCAGCCAACTTTGAGATCCATAATTTGCTATTGGTGGTAGGGAAACAGCAGCAGCAGCACTGCCTCCAGCTGCTGAAACTTGTCAAGACACCAGTAACCCTTCAGCAGCATGATGCTAAAAGTTAGTCACGGATAACTACTTTTTCAGCAGGCCAGGGCCAACTTGTCATCAGCTGCTAAAATTCAAGGTGCTCTTTTCTTGCTGTCAGCCATTATTTTACGTGTCCTTTTCTTTCCCCTAACTTACTTCTTTTCTGTTTAGTAATTATAGCTTAGCAGAGTAAAATCTAATAATTTAACAACACTCAGTGAGCCTAATACTGAGGAAGAAGCCAAAAACAGAAAAGCCTTATAGTGATAGAAGTTTGCTAGGTATCGAGTTGACTGATAAAGTTATGCCTCACTTGAGCGTCAAGTTTACAAGGAGACTAGAAACTGCTTTTTCTCTCTGTGTAGTTGTTTCTCTCATTGACTACATTTTTGCTTTCTTCTGTCCAAAGAAAGCAGGTCTGGACTACTAACAACAAAACACCAAGCGCCAAAACAACTCGTTCAAGTAGCATGCTCTTTTTCCTCCAAAAGTACAGTATCTTCTTTAATCACATCTAAAAGGCTGTAATTTCTGGGGGGAAAAAAAAAAAAAAAAAAAAAAACAAAAAACAAAACAAAAAACACCAAACCAAAAAAACCCTTTGAAAACTTTATGTTGGTTTGTGGAAGAGTTCATAAAATGAGGCTTCTATATGCAAAACTGTAAATACTGTGTAACCATTGAATATCATCCTTGTACAACCTTCAGATGCATTTGCTCCTGAGTGCCTTTACCTTCCTCACCCTTTGCCCACTGCACATCACACACAAAATCCTCTCTCCTTTCCCTGTCGGTACTCCCTACCACAGATTGTGGTATAAGGGGAAAAAGAGTTACCGGTTCTATTGGAAAGTATTGTACAAGTCAGAATGAATTAAAGTCTTGGTTGGCATATTATTTGCCCTGAGCCTTCCTTTTCGAGAAGGAGGAATTTCATTATTAATATTTTGAATTGCAGTTCACCATGAAGTAACATTTAGAATGTACACTTAAAAGCTTCAGAAAATGTGAATTTGGCACTAAAATTTGATACAATCCTGTAGCAAATACTTTAAGCATTTTTTGGTTGTTACAGAGCAGATTTGGGGTTTTTTTTACATCAGCTAGTATCAGTAAATTAGATAACTGGGTTCTATTTTTCAAGTCTTAAACTTTTCTTTTTCTTTAGTTCATCTTGGTCTTGGATTACCTACCATCCCACACTGTGATAGCCTTTGCCAGCTTTATAGCAAGAGAATCCACAGATTCTTGATACCATCAGGCTCTCTGAAAAGGTCTTTACTCTCAGTTGTAAATAAACATTTCTTAATTTCAAGAGGGCTTTTTTAAATGCAGCAAGAATCTAATATGGCTACTGCCTGTTTCATTAAATAGTGTAGAAAATTGGAAGGGCAGGTATAATTTCTTGTTTTCTAAATATTTGACAAGTATTTTTATGTATAGCAGGAAAATTATATTTTCTAATTATGAAAGCTAACTATAGTTCAACTATGTAGCATTGTGTCTAAATCTGTACAGTTAGTTTTTAAGAAATATTTTATATTTGCTTGTAAAACCAGCTGACAATTTGCATATAATTTTCTTGTACAAACCAAGGCACTGAAATTTAAGAAGTTCTCTTTGCTGGGGTGGAGTGATGGTGGAATTACAGCACTCATCGCAGCTGCAAAGTATCCAGCTCTTATCCACAAGTTGGTTGTCTGGGGAGCAAATGCCAGCGTTACTCAAGAGGATGTGAGAATTTATAATGGTATGTACAAACTGAATATCGTATCCTAAAAAAATTATTTTCATTTCTTCTTGACCTAAGAATCGTGGTCATGTAACAGCTAAGTGGAGAGAGAGTTGAGGACACGACAAACCTAAAAGAACGGGACACAAAATTCACTAAGTTGCTAAGTATAGGGATAAAGTTATAGTGAGAAACTCACTAACAATTACTCTAGGGGTAATGTAACAGAATTTTTAACAAGTCCTTACCAACTTACGCTGCTGAAAAGCGTTAAGTTGTAATAGCTTATCAGTAGTTTTCAGAAATTCAAATTTTTGTTGCTGTAACAAATCCGACAAATAAATTCCAAATAATACTATTGACTCCAGGCTTGATTTCTTTTCTCACGTCTTACACAACATTTAAACAAAGTCCACAGAAAATCACTGGGCTAGCATATAACAACTTTTGCCTCTAGGGCCTATATAATACATAGACAGTAGGGAAACCAGCTCATAACTTGCCATTTGAGTTCAGGAAGCAAATGAATCATCCAAGTAAGTGTCCCAGGATGCCTTTCTAGTTTGCATTCCTTTAAAGTTAATTATCATGGTTACAAAACCTTTGCAAAGTAAAGAAACATGGGATTTCTGATCCTTGTTCTACTCGTGTGAAATAGAATCTGATAACTTGTCACTGTAAAGGAAAAACAGCAAAAACTGCTAGTGAACTCAGAAAGGGACCATATTTCCTTTTGAAATTAGAAATTAAAAGAGGTAACCATGCAGGCTCTCAACAAATGTAACCCAGTATATTTTCATTTTAATGACTGGAGTTTGATTTATACCAGCTGTGAAATCTGTCTGGCTTCAGCTAAATTACAAGTATATGTATTGCACATGTGTACTTACCTCACCTATACTAAAGCACTTTCATTGGTAGTAGTAGTAGTATATTGTTTAGTGCAGTAAGCAGAATGCTTTTTAACTCTGTAAAAGTGCTGCTTTGTTTCTTTACATGCTTTTATATTTATGAAGGTTTTTATTATATAATTGTGAAATGCACATCAGTTAGTATCAGGCAACAGGCTAAAATATAAAACAAAAAAAAAAATTTAAAAGTCTTACTTTACATGGAGCACCCGCAGCAATGCTGACCTTTGGCCTCTTCGTGGACTGGTGCTTTCAGCATCTCGCCCTGGGTGATGGAGCTCAGCAAGTAGCCGTGCAAACCTTCTACAACTGGCCTGTCAGTGCATCTCCACTGCAGTGGAGGGTTTGGTAGGAGAGCAAGGTGTTTATTTGGTATCTATGTCCTTTCAACATTGGCTTTCCCTCTCTCCTCTTTTTAATTAAGGCCACCCACAAGGATAAAACAGTACATTCTGTAAGGGAAACAGCTGTTCAGGAGCAGCTAGCCTGGGGTGAGCAAACTAATTTCCAATCAGATGCTGTTATAAAATGCTTTCAGTCACTGCTACCTTGCTCATTTGGCTGCACAGGTTCTGTTTGTTAATTAACACCTCACTCCTTTCTTCCCTTAATTCCCATTTGAAACCAATTAAAAGCTTTGCTAATGGCATATATTGCTGTTTGATAATACAGTACTTTTCAGGTCTCTCTCAGGTTCTCTGCTATGCCAACATTGTTTTGGGCTTTATCGATACAAAGCTGTGCAGCTGAAACACAGTTTAGTGAAAGTCACCCTTGTGGAAATCTCGTTTGTGGGCAGTACTGAAGATTTTAGGGGGAAAAAAATAGGTAAATCTGATAAATAAATAACTAGAATGTCAGATTATTTGTACAGCTTTAGCCAGCCTGCCATGAGTCACAGGACTCTACTAAGTAGACTTTCTTGTTTTTCTGTAAGACTATGGCAAATATACCCTGATGTCAGCCTGCTGGAATGCCTTAGTAAGAGCTTCCTTCCTCTGAGTACTAGTAGAAGCCATGGAAGAACTTCCATCCATGAGCCAAAGCAAAAGGCTGAAGGATATAAAACAGAATTGCCAGCCCTGGTACACTGTTGCAACAGTCCCCTTTTTATAGGCAAGGTACCTCCTTGAGCTCTTCTTCTGCAAGCCCTCCAAAAAGAAACATCAGAAGTTTTAGGACTCAGTCCTTTCATTCTTATTTCTTTTCTGTTGTTCCTTGTGACCGTAATGACAAGATGGTCTTCTGCAACTCGGAAAGACCGCAGCAGAGATCGTACAACTACCTTTTTTATACCCATTCCATAGTATGAATTATTTAAAACCATTCAGTGCAGTTTCAAGTTTGAAATACACATCTGCAGTCTGGTTTGAAAACTTACTCATATTAGGCGTTGACAGTACTGGGTTATACCTTGTTGCTGGAAAGGACTTAACATCTTTCAATGTTATTTTATGTAGGCATCCGAGATGTTTCAAAATGGAGTGAAAAGGTCAAGAAACCACTGGAAGATATGTATGGACATAAGTACTTTGCAAAAACTTGTGCCGCTTGGGTAGATGGAATATCTCGCTTTGCTGAGAAATCAGATGGTAAGGTTTTTACAGTGTTAAACGGAAGCAATTATAGTAGCAGACAGTTCTGGAGAAAAATCTAACAGTACTCCTAGCAGCCAGTAAAGGAAGGACTCTGCATAAGGCATTAAAAGCTGGGTCTGACTCACACTCATGAATAAAGCAATTACTTTGTAGATGGTTCACAGAACCAGCAAAGTACTGGAGGAAAACACATTTATGGGAAGCATTAGCTGATGAGTCCCTCCTCTTGTTCCACCACAAAACTACATTATTAAATCATGACTTTTGTGCAGACTGAACAGGAGGGATTCTGCTCAAGTTTTTTCAGCTCTCCTCTCTCAGTGTGGAAGGATTACCGCTTGGTGACATTGTTAAGATATCCCAAAAGTGAGGTGTTTTCATTCCAGTTTCTGCAAACAGGAGCTGAAGTACTATTTCAAACTTGGTAGCATATGAGTTAAAGAAGGAAGTTCAGGTTTTGAGGACTCAGAATTAACAAAACACATTTAAAAAACACTATGGACACAGCTTTGGTGTTTAAAAATCCAAAAAGAATACTTAAACTAGACAATATAATTATTAAATGTTAATCTCTGAAGATTTCTACAATTACTATACATAGACTTTTGCAGCCAATGTTACCATGAATAATAACCTGCAGTTCTGTTTTAATTCAGAGGAAAATCGCTTTTAATTTGCCTAAAGCAGAAATACATAAAACAAGGAGTCTGTTATTCTGTTATATGCATTTTCCTGTAGATCTCTTAATGGAAGACAGGAGGTTACATACATTAACAGGCAGCAGGTACTACAAGGAAAACATTCCTTCATTTCATATTTTTTCCATTAAGTTTTCCATGGGATCAGCAACATGGTACTAGAATTTTTCCCAGTGGAGTGATGTAACAAATTATGATCTGATTTTATTTTACCTTTTATCAAATATGTTTCTTTAAAACTAGTTTATTCTTAATGCCAAAGCCTAGGCTGGTGAAACTCTAGCGGTGACGTCCTTTTACTGCCTGCACACGCCTCAGACACTATGAGATGGGGTGGCTATGGAAAAAGAAGCCACTTGGAGACATGTAACAAGGAACTGAATTACCTAGATGCTGTAACTCGGTCAGATATTGGGAGAAGCGTAACGTTCGCTAAAAAAGATGAGGAACCATCATACTGCAGGTTTTTTCCAGGTGTAGCTTGGGGAAGGCAACTTAGACTACAAGCAGGCTTCCTTGGAATTAAAGTTACAATACGCTGCACAAAAGGTGCAGAGGTGGCAAACACAAGATAACAGGTTAATAAAACCCATCAGAGATTAAAGGAGGACAGCAAAGCCTTTGTGGTCAAAAACTCAACTAAAGCTCTTTTTAAGAAATAGACTGATTTGCCCTAAACGGGACAGCTTTTAGTGTGAAATGCCGTAAGAAATGAACTTTTAGATGGTGCCAGCACTTAATGAAACTAAGTTGCGTAAAGCTGCAAAATTCAAGATTCTCCTTGGCATTGTGTTTTTGGAGTAAATATAATCTAGTTGTTATAGTACAAAACAGTTTTAGGACTGGAAACTTGGAAATAATAGTTTGACTGCCAACTATGTCTTTAGGTAAATAACGTAAATTTACTTGTTACTTGTTCCGAAAAACAGTCGACATTTGTGCAGGTGTGCGAGGACTATGAGTGAAATGTTCTAAATGAAAGCATTTAAGCAGTAGAACTGCAAACTAAAACTATATAAATAACCAAACAATTGGAAAAACTCTGTGAGACAGTATATGACTTTAGACTAAGGGAAGTGTGCGTATATGAGCATTAAACATACAGCTGTTGGTAGCTGCAAGGGGGCAACTACAAATACAAAGTTAACTCAAAGATAAATGGAACATAAAACTCATCAAGTATGTTTTGCCCAAAGGTTCTCTTGCGAAAGCATGGGAAGTTAGGCAAAGAGTTTGGAAACTGGGTTACTAAGGGATGAGGGAAAAAGAAAGGGGGAAAAAATCAGAAGAGTCTTTAAGGAAAAGCATTACAATTACTTCTAGTGAGATTAAAGACTAGTAAGCATAAAATTATTCTTGAGGTTCATAAGATGAATGGGCAGGGAGAATAACCTTTGAATAGTTTTCGTACTATTTGTATTAAATGGTTATTCATTGCAGACAGCAAAGGGTCTGGAAGGTGGAACAAGTATGAGTAGAGAGTAAGTTAACTTGTTGATAAAAGTAGCAAATCTTGTAACCTGACAACTGATATAACGAAGGGTAGCATTAACATGAAGGCTGTAAGACTAGGGCTGAAAAGAACAATGCCAAGAAAGAAATGCATGTATTTGCTTTGAACAGTCAAAGCGAGCCTGGGGGAAATGTGGGACAGAAGTACTTCATTCTCTCTATCTGTTTGTGCTAGTATCCATTAGTGAAGCAAATTTCAGTGAAGTAACATTTTGGAGAAAGAAATGTTAATTATAGTCCTGATTACACAGTTCTGTAGATTAATTGCGTACTGTCCACAAGGAGAGGCAATAGCTAGAACCCAGTGGAGCTCACAGTCTTTTACAGAAGCAGTTTCAGTCTGTCATACTATTTTAAAACAAAGTGTGACCTTCATTTATTTTCTCCCTAGGTAACATCTGCCAGCAGTTGCTGCCAGATATTAAATGTCCCACATTTATAATTCATGGTGAGAAAGACCCTTTGGTTCCACAAGCTCACGCAGAATACATTCATAAGCACATCAAAGGCTCTCGGTAAGTTATGTGATGGAGTATATATAAACCATTGTTGAAGTAAAGCAGTTCAAACCCACAGTGTAAAAAAAGAAAAAAAAAATTATTTGGTCAAGTTGCCTCTGCCACAGAGCTATTCTATTCTTCCCTAGCAAGTTACAATGCAAACAGTGTAACTGGACCTTTCTTGCAATATAAAAAGTATAGTATTTTAATAAGCTCCTTCAAGAGACACCAAGGAAGATCCTTTTCCTCTTTTCACCTCACACACAGAACCACTCCCTAATATTTATTGAAACAAGCAAATTTCTCCTCTGTTTCTGTTATGGCTATTGCACTCCTTTTGCTGCAAGAGACCTTGTTTCTGTCCCATTCAGTAGAGCAGTGAACTTAGATGCTATGAATGGAGAGAGAATCTCAGTTATTAGAGAGAAGCACAGGATAGTGATGTTTGCTCTGCCTTGTTGATGCGAACAACCACCTCAAATATTTTGCTTTTCCAACTGTCCCATGATTTTTCAGTGTTTTTAAGAAAAGCAGAATGAGAAAAAAAATGTACAACTATGCTCAGAGATACTGCTTTATAAACAAGAAAAATCTTAGGGTACCAAGAAATGCTGCCTTTAAAAAGCTGGGATTTCACCACCTAAATTTTGTAGATTTACACACAAATTCAAGAGTCCTATTGCTGCCTAACAGACTGTGATGATTAACACTGGAGAAAATAGTTAGGAGAACAAAACCTATTTATGAATGCAGAATATAGGGAACTGTTTCATTGATGTCATCTCTGTGAAAAATTGAGTGATGTGTTTACCTTAAAGTCAGCCCCACTGTTCATAAAAATGCATTATGCCATAGATAAGATGAGAACAAGAGACCTTCCTAACAATCACATGCAAGTGTTTTATTCCATGACGGCTAGTTAGTTACTCCCACATGCCCTGCTCAGAGCACCTATCATCCTGTTAGGTTTCACTGAGCTCTGAAATACTCCAGATGCTAAGGCAAGTTATCAGAAAAACTAGACAAGTATCTAATAGTTTCTCTTCAGAAGAGAAGCTGAGGAGGAAACACTGTTAGAAGTTGCTATCCAGTAAAATGTAAAGTGATTCTTTGCATGTCTTCATGCTGAAGTGCTCCCCTATATGTGTATTTATCAGAAAATAAATCAGACTGTGTTCTCAGAAGTTAACACTTATCTACATGGTTCCCTTGTTGCCCTGGAAAAAACATGTTCCATTGTGAAGCAGAATGAAAACCTTACATTTAGCATATTTTCAGTAACATGCTTCTACCATCAGCTTTTCTTCCCTTGTTTTTTATCTAGTAGTAAAGTAGAAAAAGCTTTTGCTCAGTGTATTGCAGACAACATTGCTTGTTTCTTAAAGAGTGTGCCATCATTCTTTATTTGCATGGTATGGCTAGACTTAAGTAGCATTACGGTGATTTAACAGCAGTAGCTAATAGGATACACAGTGCTATAGGTTTGTGCATGTGTGCTGCTTGGTCTTTGAAGAAACAGGCTTAATGAAATTCAGACAGAAGCACTAGAAGAGCTGGGTATGTTCACA
>NW_009606909.1:0-1498 GCF_000690535.1 Cariama cristata | reverse complement strand
TTCCCTCCCCCCCCAAAGACAAAGCAGCACTCATCACCACCAAAAGAAGATCCTCCTTGCTGTAGTGGGGCATAGGTAACATGAAGGCAACATAGCAAGTTATCAGTCAAGATGGCTTTAGCTGTGTTGAAACTGCTTAGTATGTGGTAGGATAAAGTAATTTAAAGAATTTCCCACCCCATATAAAGAAAAGAAATGTTAGAAGTACAAACCTTACATACAAAATTTTTCCCAGATAGAAAGCTATGGCAAGTAGCATTTTAAGCTTGTCACACTCATATCAGTATTACAAAGATTTAACCTTTTTCACAGATACTACTTCTAAGCTTTTCTTATAGCTGAAGAAGTTCTGACTTCTCTTTTTATTTTAAGGGATGAAAAGTATTAGTTTCAGATTGTCTAATCTCTCTGCAAAAAGACAAAGTTCAAATACTAATTAAGTCTAGGTGGTGAAAAGAAATCTACATTTCTGTAGTGATCTCTTCAGTGTGTTCACTGCCCAGCACAACCACAGTTCTCTGAAAGAGGCGAGAGCGCTCAGGTACTTCACATACCTTTTGAAGATGCATCCTGCTCACATAAGTTTGGGAATCTTATCTTCCCTGCAGACCACCAGAAAGGTTCCTAGAAACTGGGTCTAGGACACAAAAATTTGTTTTAAGCTTAGTTTATCCTCCTCTGAGTGGGGCAGGTAGTATGCTCATTGCTTCAACTGTTGTATGTGGTTCAGAATGTGAACCACACACATAGGGACAGTACTTAAAACAAGTTACTTCAGTTCTGTACTTGAGTAACCCAGAGCAAGGAAAAGGCAACAGATATTTTATTTACCTATGTCCACAGAATAAAACATATTCAGTGTTTGATTTTTGTCTCTTAAGGCTGCTTCTGATGCCAGAAGGAAAGCATAATCTACACCTGCGTTTTGCAGAGGACTTCAACAGACAAGTGGAAGGTTTCCTACGCTAACTTAAACTGTAAAAGAAGTTAGAGGTGTTTGTCCTTGCCTTATTTAGGAATTTAAGTTGGCTTTCCATTTTCATTCAAATTACAGGTAGGTTTGAGTCCTGTAAGAAAAAAAATGAAAGATATTTGCATGAGAAGCATCCATTTTGAGATTATGTAAGCCTCAGTTGATCAGAGTGCACCACTGTGCTGCAAGATTTCTGACACGCCTTTAAACTTACTTCTTGCCACATAAGCGAAATAGCTGTTCTTTTTCCAATAGAGGTGTTAAGAAAGACAGAAAACATGATCTAGAATACATGCCTTTATGTGCTCTTAACATTAAAGGACAAAAACATTGTAATAACTGGGATTCCAAACTGTTACACTGAGAAATCTGTCAAAGTTACAAGTGCTGAGAGGATAATTGGGTACACAGTTTCTAGAGAACATGCTTCACCACCACTATCAGAAGTCATTCAGTACGCATGCCTGCTTTACAGAAGTTCCTTTGATACCAGGGGACTTTACGCTTCATCCTCCTCTCCCTCCT
>NW_009606908.1:0-21833 GCF_000690535.1 Cariama cristata | reverse complement strand
GGACAGCTAGCAAATGTGTCTGGCCCTTGAACAAGATGTGCAAGTTGGTGTACAGGAAATCCTCTGAGATTCCCTAAAGCCATCAGATAGGATCAGCTGCAAACCTTTAGTTATCAAGTTGTGCGTGCCTTTTTGGTACCTCTGCAACTACACATCAATATAGGGAGTGGAAAGCCTCAACCATATGCACAGACTACTGAGCGTGGCTGAGTTTACAGCCACAAAAAGAAGATTACTTGGAAAATGCTCTCTCAGATTCTCTCCAAATAATTAGACAAAGGAATTGACACTTTTCAGAGAGCTTGTTCTGTTAATTTCTTTCCAAGGGTGATAAACAGTATTAGTATGATTGGATAAAACCTAAGAGATAGAGAAATTTAAGTATCACAGAATCACAGAACAACTGAGGTTGGAAGGCACCTCTGGAGATTGTTGAGTGCATCCCTCTGGTCAAAGCAGGGTGAGTTACAGCAGGTTGTCCACAACTGTGTCCAGTTGCGTTTTAAATATCTCCAAGGATGGAGACTTCACAGCCTCTCGGAGCAGCCTGTGCCAGTGTTCCACCACTCTCATGATTGAAAAGTTTTTTCCTATGTTTAGATTGAATTTCCTATCTTTCATTTTGTGTGCATTGTCTTATGTTCAGTGGTTACCACTGAGAAGATCCTGGCTCTGTCTTCTCCATTTCCTACCATCAGGTATTTATCTGCATGGATAAGATTCTGTTAATCAAATTTGTGGCCCTGCACTGGACTCACTCCTGTATGTTCAAGCCTGTCTCACACTGGGGAGTCCAGAACCAGACCCAGCATTCCAGATGTGTCTCATCAGTGCTGAGTAGATGGGATCACATACACAGTAAATAGTAGAATCATCTTAAAAATCAGGTTCATCAAAACATCTCTGCAGTTCACAAAAATAAGAGACATTTTAATAAACATCTAAATCCCATATTTATAATTATTCATGATTAAATTCATTTTCGCAACACTATATGTTTGGAATAAATACTTCGAGGGTATTTATGTCAGAAGGAAATCTTATACTGAATACCATGATATTATTATGAAACTGAAAGGTCAATATTGCATTGCTTTCCTTTTTGCATAAACAGGAATTTAAATACAATCTCAGTTAAAATTTAGTACAAAAGGTGACCATTGGGAAAGGAAAGCAGAGAAAAAAGAAAGCAAAACTTCTACTTGATTTCCTAAATGTTGCTAAACCTCTAAATGATATTTGTCTGAATCATGGTCAATCAATTTCACAGCAGATAATCCCTGACAATTTACATTCTGTTACTAACAGTATCTCCAAAAACATTCAATCTTCTGTATTCTACAAAATCTAGCACACAGAGATGGTTGTTCCCATATCCTTAGGTATTGTCTCTTTTTTTAGCATGTATAATATTTTTGAAACCACAGGGCAAGAATTTATGATGGAAGTTCATGATCTTTCTGTACTATGGAACAAAATAATTCCAATAAGTGTTTGTCTGCAGTAAAGGACCATGATGTACTGAAAGCAACACCATAAATAACAGAAAGCTGGGAAACCAGTGTCAAGAGGGTTTTATTTTAGCCAGGAGCAGATCAATGTACTTAGCACTTTAATCTTGATCAAAAGACAAGAGGAGACATCAGATTTCAGTGGTTTTCACCAGGTCAGAAGAGTAGAGGGTTCAGATTATCGGCCAGATAAAGAAGGTACACTTTGTAGCACTGTAAACCATAGGAAGGTAGACACTAATCTCCACATTAGCGCTGAACGCATTTTTCCTGAGCCATTACATAACAGCAGGCAGCCCACATCTTCAAGCAATGCAGTCTACTGATGTAGCTGAGGAAGACTCAGGCATATTCCTAGTTAGCTTCCTGCTAACAAACGGTTAAAGAGATCCCTCCAACAGTATATGTCATTGTGGAGCTTAAAACAGAAGGTAGATAGGTGGGGACTGACAACCTAATTGAGAGATTCCTGAGCAGTGCCCGGAATTTCTATAGGAGGGAGCCTTGGCTTACAAGTAGAAAATCCTGTCACTCATTTTTATCCTAAGATAAAAAGCAGCCAGATGAAATGACCGTGTGGAATGAGCATAATGGTGCTGATTTAAGTGACTGCTGTGTCCCAGAAAGAAGCTACTAACCATATCTTTGAAATATTATGAGACATGAAACGTTATAGCACACTTTCAGTACTGAAAATCCTTTCATACACACTTATTCCGAAAAGCGCATTCAAAGGTAAATGAAGGCTATCTTAGACAAGCCTATTCCTTGTTGGAGATCTAGTATCATTAATATCCTCTATGTAAACAAAATGAAAAATTATTAAACCTTCAATTAAGCACTGACAGATATATTAAATTATGTGGAAGAAATACCATGCAAGATGAATTGTTAAACTGCTAATAGAAACAGTGGATAAAGAAAAATTATTTAACAGACAGTATTATTAAATTACAAATGGTTCAGTCAATAATAATACATAATGTATGAGAAAGCAGAGATTGTCAAATGCTTCCTAAAAGGATAAGCTGTTCTTGTCCTCCCCAGTAAAGGAAAAAGATTGGGCAGAAGGCACAAACGTCTACGTGCATTTTGAATCGTTATTTTCCAACACCTGTCTATGTGTGGCATATTTAATTCATTGTACAAGAATTTTAGAAGTTCTATAAAAATAAGACACTAATATAAATCCCCAACTGTATACTCTGGAATCAAACTGCTCTGACTTGGAGTAATAGTGATATGGTTTTGCCAATATTTCTTTGTCAGTGAGACGTAGACAGATGTGAAATCAGCAAACAGCTGTGTCAGTGACATGTAAGACTGCTCAGGATCTTTCCTCCAGCTGTTCACAACCCTCCTCCTGCTGCACCACATCTGCCAGCAGAGCTGCTCCCAGCTCATTCCACCAGATTTAACAAAGGTTTATAATTTGGTTATTTGCGCATCAGACTCTTTTGGCATATCCATGCCAGCAATTCTGCTGCCACATATAAGGTAGCAACGGGACAGGGAAGAGGTGAGAGGCAGGTGGGGCAGGTACTTCAGACTTCAGTAGACACAACTGCAACATAAGGAGATATCTGTCCATCATGCCTTACCTGCTCTTCGTTGACAAGCCCTGAGCTTCACATTTGTATAAGCATGACAGTCCTTAGCCTGAGAGCAAGGAAATACAACAAAATGGGTCACTTTATTGAGAACTGAGCCAAATAATTGGAGTAGTTATCATGCCTTCTCTTCTCCATGAAAATAATACACTTAACAGAGACAACCAACAGCTAGGATTTCTGTTCTGCAGAATACCCTGGGACTTCAGACAAGTCTCTTGAAGAAAAATCACATAACTGAAACTTTTAAATATTCCCAAGAAACACACGCCCTAAAATGTTTAAGTTTTGTCAGCGTATCCATCTTTTAAAAGTATTTCCTGGGACCCCAGTCAGCCTTGCAGGTAGCAGATGGGCAGTCCAAAGAAGCCCTGAAGCAGTTTCAGCAAGGAGTGGGAAAGATGGGTCCCAGGCCTTCATGTTGCCAAGGAGATGGGGTACCTGGAAGCCCTCAGGTTCCTTGTCTCCATAGAGGTCAGATAGGTTTGCTGCCTCCAGGCCCTGGGCATCATAAGCCATCTTGACATCCAGGGCAGAGGGACATCCCCAGCCACCTCCTCACCTTAATTCACAACAGTTCACACCCTGGTGGAAGTTCTTTGACCTAGTGCTGATGTTTAATTTGTAGATAACCACCTCAAAACAACTTCCTTCTTCATAATTAAAGAGCAAAACAGCATTCCCGTGGTGTGATTCATCTCATGGTAGTGTATGCACATGCATTGTAAGATGTACTGTGCCCTAAAAGTGCCTATTTCTCTCCATTGACTGGAAGGAGAACCTAGAGTGTTCAGACATCCTAATCAAGTGAGATGACTCACCCTACACATCTAGCAGAAGCTAAAATGTAGATGGGACAAATCCATTGTGGTATTAACACTTGATGAAGTAAAGATGATTTATTTTTTTCTAAAATGAGGCAAAAAGCCCACCTCACCTCTCTCCCCAACCACCACGCTCCAGAACAACATCTCCTTGCTTTGTTTGTGGCCCACACAGCTGATACGCTTTTCTGCTGTGTGACACAACTTCTTGGGGGTGAATACAGAGGCTGCGAACACAGATTTTCCTGTTACTGGTAAGTGCTCTTTTTATTTTGGTATTGTATATATGAGGTTGTATAGCAATGCCCATAGACCATAAGAGGCCCTTAAAAAGACCACAGGTCCCTTTGCAAGGGAGCTGGTACTGACCCCCATAAAAGAGGCTAACACATCCCATTCTAGCTAGACTCTTGTTGCTTTTTAAAGCTGCTCTAATTCATCCCTGTGGTTTGCAGAAAAAACTTCAAAATTCAGCAAGCAGAAAGCCCTCAGGCTAAAGAAACACTTTGTCCCATCAAATTCCATTTAACTTCCACTGAGTTATAAACTGTTAAAAACCACAAGCTCCCCACCAAGGCTTGAAATTCTCAAGAAAAAAATATTGCTGGCAAAGTGCCAAAACAAGTTAAAAAAGAAGGAAGAGGATTTATGCATTAGTTTATTGCACTGCCAAGCAGCACCAGTGAGTCCTGGAAGATCCTAGAGAATGGGAGACTGAGCCAGGTCTGGTTGATCTGGCCATACTTCTCCTTACATCTATACATAGTCCCATCAGATCCTGGTACATAAAGCAAAATCTGTTCAGTCCAACAGGATCAGGCACCTTTAACTGGCTTCTAAAGATATGGCATCAGACACCAGCCATCCATGTCCTATTTGGGATGACCGCCTTCTCTGGCCAACAGCTACTACAGCAACTGGAGTGCTGGACCACTGGGTCAGCAAGGCTGTAAGTCCCGCATGATAACCTACCCCTGAGGAGGAGATTATTAAGGTTATAGAGACAAAGATTTCTTTCAAGCTTTTTCTTTAAAAGAAAAAAGTTAAATTTATAACCACTTGAATAATCTTGGCTCTCTGATTAATACTGCATCATGATACAGTCTACTTCTATTTCTCTGTGCTATTTTTTCCCCCCATTGTGATCCAATTCATCCCACACAATGAAATGTTCCTTGCCGAGGCGAGAGAACAGTGATTGCACATGCAACCGTGATATGATTTTTCCTTCATCTTTGTGGCCTTGTAATGCTGATCAGGTTTTTTCCCACAAACAACATACATGAAATATTGGTAAACTGCTGTGGATTTGATAAACATTCTTTTTTGCTTTCTGACCCTTTTTTCTAACTTTCTGTTTGTCATGGTGTCACAGAGTTAGTTTGTTTAATTTAATTTTGTCTACAAACTTCATTATGGTCACAAAACCTATTGTGTCATTTAATCAATGCCTCTATCACCATAAAAATGTTATTATTACTACATTTTTGTCTCTACTAGCAGATGTAGAATTGTTGCAGCTATCTTAAGTGATAAGCTAAGAGAATTTATATCGTGAGATTACTCCACTGTCTCAGATTTTACTGATGGAAATTTTTGCCTGACAAAAATAGTTTCTTTAAAAAAAAAAGTATATATTCACCCGTCAATTTCTGGCTCATAATTCCATGCCTTTGTTACCAGGTACATCTTTTTTAAACACCTTCACCAACTTCACCACTTATAATATTAAAATATTTGCAGGCAGTAAAGTTTTCAGTTAGTCAGTACTTACACAAGTTAAAACATTTAGCTCCCTAACATTTTCTCCCAAGTATCAGGCATTCTGACAATGATGTTGCAGGGTCTCAAACACTACTGAGTTCTAATGAACAATTAATCTGAGCTGCATAATTTTGCTCCAGAGCACACAAAAATCTGAATTAATCTACAGCTGAGTGGCACTGCAACCTGCTACAACTGTTAAAAATGTAAAGGCAGATAGAAGATTATTACAGGTAATTGTAAGACGGCTAGTTAGCCCTTATTTTAAGAGATTTTTTTTGCCTTTCCTTTCTTGTATGAGCGAAAGGAAGATTGAATCAATCATCAATGAAACCTGGCCAGATCAACACAGAGTCATGTAATTATTGATTAAATACTGGTTTCAGAATAGAATTCAGCAACATAAAACGTAGCTTTTTAATGAAAATAACTGCAGAGCCTCCAAAATAGAAATCTGTGTTGTTCTAATACTGCTCTGAACTACACACTTGAAATTAAAAAATCATAGATGAGACTTGATGTTTGAGAACCTTTAGAACATCGTATGACATTTATATATATAAAACGTCCCTTCATTTACATCTCAGGTAGATTGCACACAAGTAAGAAACTTCTAGAAAGGTCAATGAATGCATATATAAAGAGCAACAGTTGCCCCACATAGATTCTAGCATATTTTATTGCAAAGATTTAGTACGTAGTATGTGTAAGTTAGAGCTTTGAACCTGGGAATAAGCCCTCTTACTTGTAGAAGCTAGAGGTCCTTGGCAGATGTCTTACCAGAAATCTCCAGATATTTTCATCCAACTTCTTCAGCTTATGAGGAGAGAAGGAGTCCAGCTCTGTTGGGCTCTGTACACTGAGTGTCAGTCTGTCCTTGGCCGATGAGGAGCCTGGAGCTAGGAAAAGAGGTGGGTTCCCTTCACATTCAACTTCAAGGCAGAGTGTTTCAGAGACAACTGAGATAGAAGATGCCATGAAGAAGATAAAAGTTGTAAACTGCCCCAGAATCTTGCTGGGAAATCAAGAAACCTCTCAAACAGTTGGGAAGAACTGAGGGAAGCATTGCACCACAGGGACTTTATGCAATTGGAGTGGAACTATTTTTTCCTGAAGACGGCTTTCATTCCCCCAAGCCACATTGATGTCTGAGGGCAGGGCCTGTGGACAAGATCTCAGGCATCAGTTTACATCTACAGAGCACACTTAAAACCAAAGGATGTAGAATTTCCTTTCAAATTGTTTACAAAAATTATTCCACCTGCCATAGCAATGCAAAAAGCAAAGAACTGCAGCTGGGGTTATACTACACATGGAACATTTTCATATCCGAAGAGGACTTTATCCAAAATGTTTATCAAAAGTAGAGCTAACTACTGGCTGTATCACCAAAAGTGTTTATTAGCCCAACACTTTGTGGGCTGGAGCAGCTGTTTATATCCAAGCAGGAATCTGCGCATTACTGATTTAGAAGTAGTTGATGACAATATTTCTTCATGTGGCTGATGATATAGTAGAGATCATGATAACAGCATTTTATCAACAAATCAAGACACAGTCCTTAAGATGAAACAGAGGCATGACTACTCCTGGAATGAGTACAGAAATAACTTTTCATGGTTCAGCTGAGAAAGCAACAGTTCCCAAAAGACTTACTGTGTTTTACAGAGACACATTTTCTCAATTGCTTCTAAGCATGTAACAATCATAATAATTCCTAACATGATCCAAAAGAAAATCTTTGAAACATTTCTTCCTAAGAAAAGAAAATGGTCACTACAGCACTCTACCATATATTACACACAATTTTTGTTAATGGAAATCACTCTAATTTGACAACAAAATGAATAGTGTTATTCCAACATCTCCAATAGCTGAAATGTTTTATCTTCTTAAGACAACACCTTCAGGCATCGTTCACAAAATATTAACTTGCCTTTCAATTCAGAAAGACTTTAAAGCCAATGTAGAAAATTACAAGCTTTTTTCTGTGGCCACTGATGATGCAAACTATGGAGACAGAAAAATGTTTTTGATAAACTGTTACAGCATGGTCGAAAGGGGAATAATCCATTATTTTCAAAACACCAATAAAACTGTAAGAAATGCTTGCAAAGTGTGTACTGCAGTCAACTAGCTTGTATTTGGCAATGCATCATTTGTGACAACATATCACTGTAATGCTAATGATGACTTTGGGATACACTTTTCTGCCCACAGATAAATGGAGAAGGATAATAAATAGCTGCTTCTTGCTAATTGTCTGTCTATACAATACAGCAAAGCATTCAAAAGATAAATCAACAGATAAACTTGGGGGCTGTATAGCAATAGTTTTGACAGTTTTTCTGTATGTTCCAGGTTTCAAAACTACTGAAGATCCTAAATTCTGTCAGTCTGAAGCAGTGGGGTAGGGTAGCCTGCACCATGGCTCTTTCCATGTCTTGTGATTGAAAGACTCTTAAAATGGTTTTCTGTTATGAGAAGTTCCTACATAAGGGTTGAGAATTCCCCACTGTAACTTTAAAGTTCTTTTAAAATGATAAATTTTGGGAAAATGGAGACATACTTTTGGTGACTTTTATTTCCCTCAAAAGCTGAAGACTTATTACAACCCTCTCAAAATTAGAATACTCAGTATGTGATGAAGTTTGAGACCTCACTGAAAAGTAAAATATAATAGAAACCACAAAAGGTTTGTTGTTCAAGAATGCCATTCTTAATTAAAAGTATGATATGACAAAGCAGGTAAAAGTGGAAGTGGGACTTTATTTAGAGACATAAAATTCATATGAATTTCTGTTTGAATTGAGGAAAAATATGTTAACTTGATCTAGCTCCCTTTTTAAAAAAAAAATACATTGACTATTTTAGGAAATCATAAGCATTACTGAAAGATTGAAGCCTGACAAAAGGCTATAAAAATATATATGTGTAAAAATTTTGTGTACTGAGCAATTCAATAAGTTATTTATACATATTTCAGGAGTTTTATATTCAGAAATAGGTAAAATCTTCGTTACTTCAGTTTATTAAACCATATGGATTAAGAACCACTTTATTATGTCCAGTCTTAACTCAGATGCAACCTTGGAAATAATATTTTCTTTATGAAAAAAGACTGGGCAGATTGCAGAATCCTGCTAAATATTGATAATCTTCTGACAGAGCTTCAAATTAAAGATAATTTCTGTTCTACATTTGAAGACCTTAATACGCTTATCTCAGAAAGCAAAGAAATATTGAAACATATTAAACCTGTTAATAAGCACTATTTTAATAATAAATTAAGTGTTTAAAAATGTATTTGGATGTCTAAAAATAGTAGAAATACGCACTTGAGTGAAAAATACATGACTTGCTGAAGGAAAATGGTACTTCCGTAGTTTCTTTAAATAATGAATTACCCTTGTTTTTCATGCCATTTCTCCTTATTTCCCTCAAAGATGGTAGTTGGCATATACTGGTGCCCTGCACAGTTGTTATTGAAAGGACAGAGAGTAGAGAAATGGTGTCTGTCTGTTACACCTGCCCTCAGGTCCCCAGGGCTAGGTAGATAATACTCAAGAGCAGTCTGGCTAAGTTGAATCTTTCTACAAGAACAACGAAGCTAAAGATGGTCACTAAAAAGTGTTCTACCCTGTGCCCATCTGTACCATCCTGTATAATTCTCTAACCTCCAAAAAAACATTACTCAGGTTTGTTTGTATCTGAACATGTTTACTGAGACCCTCAAATTCTGTTATTTAATTTGTTTAGCTCTCTGAAAATATTTCTGCATTTATAATATCAAACAGACCTAGGCACTGTTGCTTCTTTTTTCCTTAAAGGTTCATGAAGCACCTAATCTCCTGTCATCCAGGTTTCCCTGTATGCCTGCCAGTTCTGCTTATTTTTTTCTCTCTTTTCCAAACCTGAAGTGTAAATCTAAGTTTTGCAAGCAAGAGCAATTTCCTTGCTTCATTCAAGGATTCAAGTGTATGCAGTCAAATTGAGTAGAGTTACCTACCAAAGATACACTCCTGGTAAGTACAACAGATAGTAACATGTGTGCAGGGTCCCAAATATGTATAATTTAACTAGACAGAGATTGTGTATATGATATGGAGGATGTAGATGAAGGAGCAGGATCATCAAGATCATCACGTGGTAGAGATGTTGGCTTTTTGGAACTGTACTGAAACATCTCAGCCATTGCCTGCATGAGACCGAACTGTCAGTTTGAACCTCCCACTGTGCCTCCTCCTGTATGGCTTTCACAGTCCTGACCAGATCAATCAGATTCAAACGAATGAATCAAGGGTGAAAGACAGAAAAACAGAGAAAAGACAATGGTGAGTAGAGCAAGGTAACAAACTAGTGACAGGACTCCAAAGTGATGGATAGCAACGTGACAGATCTGTGTTGCTGTATCTACAATCAGCTTAATTTGTATAGAGAGAATATTTTTGTTGTATGAGACTACTCATGCACATAACATTCCCTTTCTCTCCCGAATGTTCTGAGGGAACGTTTGTTTGCAGAAAATTACTACTGTTTTTTGTTAGATCTACTAAAAGAGGGTGACATGGTAGTAGTGGTGCCTGCTATTTAATAGTACTTAGTACCATAAAGACTTGATAAGTACGCAGTGGAGGACCTGCCACCCTAGCACCTGGCAGTCCTGTTCCTGAGGCAGGAATGAAGGAACTGCTGGTGTATCCACGTGTGAGATGCACAACCCTGCTGTCTAGCTCAGTGCTTTGCACTAGTTCACAGGGCTGAAGATTCACTATGCTTCTAGAGCCAATTCAAAAGAAGAGTAGCTTTTTCTGCCTTTCTTATGGAAACATCCAGTAGGTGGGATGGAAATAGGAATAGGTGCAGTCCTTAAATCTGAATCTGATAGCACAGACCTATCAAAGCCTTTAGCACTGACCTTAAGCCTCTCTCATCTCACAAGTGTTCTGATGACTAGGTACATATAACTGCTCTCTTCTAGAAAAAAATGCCAGTCTGTGGGTGTATGTCCAAGGAAACACCTGCTGGGCCAAGCACTTTCCAAATCAGGCAGGGTGTGAGAGAATCTAAAGTTTAAACATAACTATCTTCAGACCTGTTCCTCCTTTTGGTGATATTCGCTGTTTCCTTGCTCCCATTCCCCAGTTCGTGACCCGATGCAAAGGAAACAGGACAAATGATCTATATACAATTCAGCTAGGTGAGCGTCGTCATGCAGTGCCAGTGTACTTGAACAGGGTCATTCTAGATGCAGTTTCCACAACTCAAGATCTGTGGAACTGAGCACAGAAGACATTCCCTGCCACAAAAGGATGGGAAAATATTTATGCTAAATTTCATGAGGCACTAAAGAAATGAGGACAACATGAAAATCTTGTATGGGCAGAACTAAATGACACAGAACAATTGTTGTTGTCACTAGGACTTCAGCTGCCTCAATGCAACCATTTATTGTCACTTAAAATAATTTGGCATGTCCAAGGTATCCATACAGGACTGGCAGATATGACATTAGCTCTGCAGCTGGAGATAAGTCAAGATATCCTAGGGCATCCTTACTAGCAGTTGACCTATGTGTGGGCTATTTCTTCAAGACCTTGGCCACGATAGTCAATGGAGTCTGTTAGGGAGAGATGACAGCTTTTCAGATCATATCAACGACAAGGATGGAACACAAATGTAGCTTAGGACAGGGCTCACGTTCGACACCCAAATGTAGGTGCTTATGTTCTCAAGCTGCATGCCACACCAGGAGGTCCAGCCAAGATATTATCACTAGCACAGTTGCTGTCATATTTGTTGTGCTCTGACAGATCCTGTTCATGAGAAACCATGAGTTTTGTACCTTCTGACCACCTACCACTCACTCATGATCACTCCCAGCTTAAGCTGCACCTAAACTAGCTCTTCCAATTTTAAAGATGTTGTTTCAGCGAAATAGTTTCTTTTTAGTTCTCAGACATTCATTTCATAAAGCTGTCTGTCCTACTCCTTTTTTCATTATTACCATCACTAACTTTTTCACTAAGATGCCAGTTTCTCAGTTAGAAATATTGTCTCTAGAGTCAACAATTTTTTTAAGAAAACCTATTTATTTATTTCTCTCTGTAATGCATCCTTGTTAGATTTTCATTGCATACAGGGAAAAAGGGGAGCTTTTATGTTGACAGATTCTATACAAGACACTGGCAGTTAATGGAGTGTGAAATGTGCAAGTATAAAAGCAAACTAATGTTAATTGAAAATGGCTCCTAAACGTGTGCTTATTTTGGTAGCACATGGTTGGGAAAAATGTACATTCATTTCAACTAGCTGTGCATAAAATCACCTGTTCCTGTGCAACAATCTTCTAATCATTGTTTACAGCAACAGAGTTTTACATTTGCCAGTAACACTATCATATTATTACTGTAGACACTGTAATGGTCACGCAGCTGCAGCAAGGAGAGGAGAAAGGAGCAGCTTCTGTTGTAGGAAATAAAATAAAAACAAGAAATAGGATAATTTTCATTGTCTCCCCTCCCCCTCCTTCCTCTCATACACATTAGCACACTCCTCATCTATATACATAAAGACACAAATATGTATTTCTCAGGAATATAAATAAAGTAAAGGACCTGACCTTGGATATCAAATTTTAGTTCCTCTGAAGGTGTTAGCAAACTCCTTTCATCTAACAGCAATACTCCAGCTCCGACTGCTCAGGACAGAGCCCAGTGCTATATGTCAGGCCCAGGAAGGATGCTCAAAATGGTGTTTTCTGCCTGCCTCTCTGCAGGTGCCACAAAATTCTAGCAGAGGTGGCAAGAAAAGCAAGTAGCACCCAGTACCTTGCTCTGGTGCTACTCCTCTCCTTTCAGTTGGGCTTTACTTTGTTGAGATCCCTGTCAGCCCGCAACAGTGTCCTCCGAGTCCTGGACAGAATAAGTTCCCCAAGGAGAACTTGGGTACATGCATGGAGGAAAGTCATTAAGAACTGAGATTTCAAAGCTCTCTTACTTCACATGAGGACTGAGGGATTTTCTATTTGCAGAATCCCCAAATCTGACAGTAAGCATAGCTTGGACTTATTCAGGCACCCAGAGAGGCAGATAGCAGGTCTGTGACTTCACTTCAAGCTAAGGCCAGGTTCTGTGTAATACATGTTTTCTTGTGCAGCCATGGTTTGGGAAAACACCACCTCCCAGCCCTTCAGATGTATGTTGTTCTCTGAATACGCTTACAGAGATTAATTTGAACTGAAATAGCTAGATAGACCCCCAACTTACTTCATGATAACATAGGAAATGCTGCTCAGCTGAAGAGCAATTAAGAGGTAAGGTGAAGGATGACAAACAGTCAAGAGAGGGATGGTGTAGGCTATCAGCTTGTAGCAGGTGTGAGAAATCCAGTTATTACCCAACAACAACAGATACATAACTATTCTTAACCTCATCCTCAAAGGGAAAATCACCTGCCAGTGTGATTTACCATTACCTAAACAAGACAGAAGAAGAGAAAAAAAAGAATATAAAAGTTGGCAGAGCAAAAGCAGCTGCTGAGGTAAGCACTACCAGCCTTAAAGGAAGAACTGGAAAAATTATAAAAGTGATCAGAATGAAGAACCTGTGATACCTGGAACAGCTGAATGCATGCACAACCTGTGGCTCAACATCCATGTACCCCTTGGCACCTCATGTACCCCAAGTACCCACTGCTCCCTAGACAACAGAGTGGTCAGGGAATATTAGAAAGGACTACATATCACTACTTAGTTTTGCACAATTTTGTTTGTTCCCAGTAAGTTTATCCATTAGACTTGTACCATCTTTACCTTCACAGCCAACTGTTTGATTGCCTGCTGTCTGGGTTTGTCCCTTAAGCTACAGTGGTGGCAGTCAAGCATAGAAAAAATGGTAAGGGACCAGGAGAGGAACAGCTTAGGTGAGGGCAGAGTTTCCTTCTAAAAGGAGAAGTTGTAGGTGAGAAAATAGTTATAGTGAGACAGTGTTCAGTCAGCAGAGTGTAGCTTGAAGAGCAAATTAAAGCTCAGAGGAAAGTGTAACTCTGAAAGTGGGCTTGATGCCAATTAAACAGAAATGCAGCCTGAAACTCCCTGCAGAAGAAACAACAATTCCACAGCTCTGTCACAAAAGTCTATTTCCTCCACTGGAAGATGCCTTTCTCATTAAAAAAAAGCCACATTGCCTTGTTTTCGTCTCAAAATAACTCAAAATTTTCTTCCTTTGGTTATGACTATTCAGTTCCTTGTCATGGCAGAAAACTGAGTTAAACTGATGAGTTGTAGTTGTAATTTTCTGGAGACAATTTGAGGTTCATGCAAAATCATCCGGGAGAAATATATAGAGCTCCATAGGGGAGATGAAGTATTAGCATTGACTCTGCGTGTGATACCCACTCTTCTCCACACCTATCCCAAAATAGTGCAGAAACAAGCCAATACTGCCAGTACCTACTACTATTGAACTGATGACTTTGATTTCTCAAGTAATTTACAGATGATTCAAATGTTGTTAACAGCTCTACAATCCGGTTTACAAAATCATCGTTGCCACTTTTGACTGCATGTGTCATAAATATAACTTGTTTTCTTCTATGAGAAGCGTGATTAGGAGACTTGGTAAGCCTTATATTTTTCAAATTGACTCCAGAATTATTTCCCTCTGTCTGCTGATTTGCAACTTTTAGAGTTTCCTGTGGCATGAATCCCCATTCCCAGTCTAGGGACTTTATTATAGCTTTGCCTTTTAAGACTCTGACTGGAGATTACAAGAAGATATACAGCCACGTAGACTAGGGAGAAGTGTGTAAACAGACCACTTGTTGGTACCTCTAGGCTGTATCTCTGCTGGCTGTCACTGTCTCTGCTAACAAAAGAAGGACGTTACAGAAAAGGCAAAAAAGTATCTGGAGGTTCTATTAGATTAGAAGCTGAATATGCATCAAGAACATGCTGCTGCAAGAAACTTTAATGCAATTGTGGGATGTACAAACAGGTTGCATAAGTGGCAAAGAATGTAATTTTTCTGCCCCACGGAGCACTGTTGAGAACATGTCTGGAGTACAAAAATGTAAAAATAATGGGAAAATCCCAGAAGAGAGTAACATTATTTCTGAGAGCTTTAGAAAACAGACTGATGAGAAATGGTTGTCAAGAATTTTGTTTCTTCCATCTAGAATAGAGAGACTTGAAGAAGGACATGACAACGTACCTCTCATTAATGAAAATACTATTAAAAGAGAAATAGAGGTTAAATGTTTTCCATGTCCACCAGGTGTCTTCCAATATAAACAGGGTTTTCATCAAGAGGAGTGCAATCAATGGTTTCATTTTGCACCAGGTGTGGAACAGGAAGTTCTTTGCCACAAGAGATAAATAATCCAAATATAAGAAAAAACTCTTCTAAAGGTAGTGTTATGTGGAATCATAGATCTTAGGAATATTTGGCATTTTTAACAAGGCTACAAGCAGTACCAAGGACATACACTTCCCCAGAGAAGGGAGATGGCTAAAAGGACTTCTTCAGGTCCCTTCCACGCTTAATAATTTCTGTAATTGATAAACTCATACATGTGCACAAGAGAAACCCTACACAGTCAATTTTCAGAGTCTCCCACCAAGCTGTCCCAACATGGAAACAGCATGCCAAATGCAAAATAATGTTACTGTCATTATCAGAGATTTCATTCATCAAATATCTGTTGGTATTAGCTGCCAAGTAGGCAGCTGTCCTAGTAATGAAGACCTCCCTTTCATGGTTCCTCTCCTTTTACTGGTAATGTTTCCTGCTAGTCTAGTACAGATTGCATATAATCACTGTTCTCTCTCCATTTCTGGCTATAGCAATTTGCTGTCTCCATAGAATTCAAGCACCTTTTGTTTTATTTTATATTGTATATAATATAAACATATGATCACTATAAACCATATGTTAAGCTGACTTTTGCAATGGAACAGCTGTCTTGGATTTAGTGGGATGGTTCAAAACGCTCTCAAGAGCACTTACTGTGAAATCACTGGAGCAGGTTTGTATTCCTCTGACAGAGTCCCCAGTGAACACTCAGCAAGCACATCCCTACTCATGATGTGATACGATCCAGGTGTTAAGAGGAAAGCAGGATGGACATCTGAATGGGGAGGTGCTGTTTCAGTGGATGAGACTTCTCTGAAAAGAAATGCTTTTTAAGCAGGAGGTGTTGATTGCTGCTTCAGTGCCAGCCTAGATTTTAACAAAAGGTGGGCCACAAAATTGTGTCACATGCACAGTATTTTCCCTGCCTCAGCCTTCTGATTGAAAATAAGATGAAATGGAAGAATAATGTGTAAAGTACTCCTAATGATTTATCCTGTCAAACTGTGGTACCGGAGCTCAGCTGAGATTTATAGTCATCATCTGAAACTCCTTATCACCTATAGTGTTCGCATACAAATTATATTCCCTCCAAGTCTGATAAATCCTAATTAGCTTTAACTCTGATGCCTTAGAGTCTCTGATGAAGGAGATCATAGTATCTCACTTTGCTGCAGGATCCCTCAAGAAGCAAAGTACAGAATTTGAAGAATAGTCCTATATAAAGTTAATAACCTACAAGCATCATGCTCAGACCTGATATCTTTAATTAAGAAAATGCCAGTTGTCCCATTTGAAAGTTCATAAGAAAGAATAGGACAGATAAAAGCAAAACATTTACAAGAGGAGAGTGGCCATTTAGCAATGCAGTTCTTGTGACTGCCTTTAAGAAATCTTCATATCACAAATATATTTTATACTGGTGTCATTTACCATAGAGCTTTTTGGGAGCTTGCATCTGAACTATACCCTTACTGGTTTGTAACTGGAAGAGTGCTGAAGGGCTTCCTGCATTGCTGGTGTGAAGTGTTGCCTGCAGCCTGGGGAACCCACTTTCCCTTGGGTTGTTTTGTCTTCCTATATCTAATGTTTCCTTAAAAGCCACAAAAGCCAGTTGCTTCTCACACTCTGCAGCTCTTGCCTTTGAAGATAATGGTCTGTCATACTCTGTGCTTTCTTCCCTTCTCTTCTAGACTTGTCCTTTATATGGCACGGCTATCAATTTGCTTTTTATTTCCTGCCTGCAAACCCACACTCCTTTTTCCTTTTTCCACATATGCAGACTTACTCTGTTCCTCAGGTACGCTTTTTGAGTGCTACCTTGGAAATTCAATTTCAGCTCCCCTGAGTCAACCTCAGTTTCACTTCACTCATTGACTGTATATTCTCAAACAGTTTTTGCATCATTACAGTGCTCTTTCTTACCTCAAAAAGAGACCTATCTGGTGTCAACAAGAACAGCAACCATTTCCACTAATGTATCTTAAAGCTAGAATTCTTGTCACATCTGCCCACACCGAGGCAAAAACTTCAGAATTATTTTGTCTTCTTGCAGACATGTAGAACGCCATACACACAAATAATGATGCGTTACAAGCAGAGCTGGTTTTAAAAGTATTCTTCCCATAGGAATTGTTGACCAAAAATTTAAGAGCAAATATAGTTGTCTTATTAAAAGCAAAACCTATAATGTTTGGATTATTTGCCATCTCCTTCCTTACTTAGTTGTTTTCCTTCCCTCTTTCTCTCTTTCCTTCTGCTGGAAAGAAGTGGGAAAAAGAGTGAATAGGAAGGATGGGAGAATTCCCCAAATTTTCCTGCTTCTAAAGAGTCTCATTCTCTGTTTTCTTCCTTTCCCTTCCTCTCTCTTTCAGAAGCACACTTTTTAAATAGAAAGCAAGAAAGTAAAAGAAACCCTGACAACTACTGAAACTTTTCCTTTTCTTTTTAGTCTTCCTTTTCTCTTCCCACTGGGAAAGGGAATAAACCACCAAGATGCATATATGAAATTAAGGGGTTTTCCACATTTTCAAGGCAATCTACTCCAAAGTCTTCCTAAAGTAAAGCAGTTTATTCAATTCTGATCATGGATGTCTGTAAAGTGAGAAGGTAATATAAAATGGTTTTCCCTTAGGTCACAGTGAGCAACTTGAGATCTTAGGTTATATATACCTAAAGTTTTCCTTTGACTTTGCCACTGCTTAAAGCATCTTCCACTTCCAAAGGTGACAGAGAAACAGCAGCTGTGTGCAGTTTAATTACAGCTGAGTCTGCAGTAATGTCTTCTGCAGAAATCCCCCTGCCTTACATATTCATGCAGATTTTACCCTCTGCCTGTTTCTCTTCTCAAATTCAATTTGCTCTCAGCTCTTTGCAGCATGACACATCTCCCCAAGGAATTCGCCTCTGTATTTCAGAAGGATATTTGGCTTCCCTACGTGCACAGAAATTGCATCTGCTCTGCTGAATCAGAAGATACATCTGTGTGTGAGACGGGATTTGCTGTGCGTTCAGTGGTTGCACTATGAAAGCTTCCAAAGCCATGGAAGAATGAGGATCAACAAAGAGTCCATCTTCAGGAGAGCAGGGCAAAAGTTAAACCCCATTGATTTCAGGACGGGTGGCTAACACAGCTGCCTGCTTGTAGCCGTATCGCAAAGCAGGGAATTATCTGTCAGTCCCTGCTGTCCTTTTCCCTATGAAACCTGCATCCCCACCAGCCACTCACTAGACAAGCATATGATGAAGACCAGGAGCACAAACCCACTGAAGAAAGAACTCTGGCTATCTACATTCTCCATTGACTGCAGCATCTTTAGCATTGGGCAATGCAGGTGTCAGGCACAACACATAGCTGGGTGGGTGACAGAGGGAGGTTTGCACTGCCAGGCTGAAGGCAGAAGTACAGTTTGAGGTCATGTCTTCACTTTTTTCCCTAGGATTCCCACAGGATGACATCTGCCATCTCCCTGCCGAAACACAGGCATATGTCCTGTTAGCCAGTGTCAGCAAACTGCACGGTGATGGCTACATTTCTCCTTACACAAGTAGTGGACTTTGTCACAGTAAATGATTACAGTGCTAAACCTAGACAGTGTCATGAATTGGTCCAGCCTCTCTGAAGAAACAGATCTTAGTTTCTATTTGTCTTCTCACTTGGGGAAAAAAATAGAAAACTAATGTTATTTCTTTAGCTGTGACAGAAAACAGAACTGAGAAAAATATTTTGGAAGCTGAGAGGTTTTCTTTTTTAATAATATTGCACCAAACCCTCTCAAACTAAAAATTTTACAGTGAAAATGTAAAGTACATGTTTCTGCTTATCATGTAATGAAGAACAGTAATTCCTCCCAGAAGAAGACAACAGCATTCCAAGAACTTTTGCTGTCCTAGCTACAACAGGATTTCAGCTATCTATCTCCTGGCACCAGAGGTATGTTCAGAAATACATCCCTTCCTATGTTCAGAAATCTTTGCTGACAGGGAAAGATTTTTTTTCGACTCCCATGAGCTGCTGTTAGCAGTTGTCGCTATGACTTAATAAGAAGTGATTTGGTCCCACAGCTTCTATGCTCCAGCTGAGTTGGCTATGGTTTCCAAGGGCTGGTGGGACTTCATGTCTGGAGGGTTAGTTTCTGATTTACATTTCTTTTCAACTCTTATTAGTCTCTTAAGCATTTTTCCAGCTACCTACTTCAGACCACTGCCCAATAAATACTGTCTGGTTCCAGATGCTAGCATACAAGATTACAGCCAGGATTAGGGATTTGGGGTCTAAGACTGAGCAGGTCAGAGAGGAACAGCCACCCACTGAACCAGACACTAGTGTTGCCTTTCTTGGGAGCAGAGCAGCAGCGGCAGGCAGGCCTGAGGTCCTCTTGGACCTGGTGACAGTCAGTCTGAGAACTGGCTGCAATTAACAGCTAGCTCTTCCAAACTGCCTCTAGCATAGCTTTGATTCTCACCTGGACCTGTGACCTGGTGATTCAGCAAGTGGCTTTTCTTTATGAGTCAGAACTGATCAACTGCCTTACAGAAGCAGGTACAGACGCTGGTATAGTCATCTTTCAGCTGAACTCTAAAATATTTCAATCACAGAACCAGAGATTTCATAACGTCTTCCTAAGTGTCTTGGTATTGACCAGTGTCTGCATACTGCATCTCTGGTAGTTTTCTTTTGTCTGCATGAATTCCTAACTTAAGTTTCTTGTACAAAGTACATTGAGGTCTTATATTTTTAGGGTAATATCTCTTAAGACAGAAGACTACTTCAGTTCCACAGAAAAAGAAATCCTTTACAAAGATAGGGTAAAAGCTCCCCAGAGCCACTAATTCCAAAGTTAACCATTGAGAAATATTTTGCATATATATATATATAAAAAGTATACACAAATATGCTATATATAATCTAGTACTATACATAGGATGTAGTAATAACATAAGTAGGGTACTAATTTGATATGCAACTATGAAATGTCAAATTAAATTTGCAATACTTCATAGAATTCAATGTTTGAAGAGATTTGACTTACTTATGAATTAAATTCTAGTCCAGCCTTTTTGTTAGACCAGTTATCTTTTTTTTTTCTTTAAGCAAAATGTACATAGTGATTAGATAAGGAAGCATTTCTTTCATTGTCACTGCAATTTCCTAGCTTTACCAAAATCCTCTGCTCTCAGATACTATTCTCAGTCATATTCTATATACCTATGCAGGTTATATTGTAAAACTTATTTGACAAGGAGAGGTTTTTTTGAAAAACAATAATCAAACCCCCAAAACCAAGTCAACCCAATCCCCCTATATTCTTTGATTTCACTAATAAAACATCAGTACCTTCGTTATGATCTTCACTCTGACTCTGTGTATGATTCAGAGATTATCCATAACAGCCCAACTGGTGTGTAAACAACAGTTAAAAGTTAATATTGCAAAAAGTATGGAAGAATTAGATGTGCAGTAAGTGTGCTCTTAAGGGGCATTGCAATTGCCCAGCATTATGCAAAGTGTGAATCAGCATAGAGTAGTTAGGAATTATTTTTGTTTTCACCAACACTTGAAGCTGTAAATTGTATTGAGTGCAGTTAATTATAGTATAGTTCTTTGAACAGGGAACAACACGTCGGTGCACAGGAGTGCCTCTATTAATTATCAACTCTTGACAGAGGTTTCAAAAGTCTGCTTACAAAATGTTTGTTAGTTTCTAGTAGAAGAATATTAAAACTGTAAGAGAGTATCTCTTTTATCCCAGTGTGAAATTCTTATAGTACCTTCCTTTTGGTAGCCTTCACAGGACATGTTATGCCTGGGAGGAGGGACCACCATCAGCAAACCCAGAACTCTTCGTCAGAGCACAGGGGCAGAATCCCCTCCCTCGACCTGCTGGTCACGCTGCTTGTGATGCAGCCCAGGACATGGTTGGCTTTCTGGGCTGTGAGCACACATTGCCAAATCATGGTGAGCTTGTCAGTCAACACCCCCAAGTCCTTCTTTTCAGGGCTGTAACCCTATAACCCTGTAAAACTGTAACCCTGTCATAGAAGGCCACCAAATTTGTCAGGCACAATTTGCCCTTAGTGAAGCCATGTTGGCTGTCACCAACCACCTCCTTATTTTCCATGTGCCCTAGCACAGTTTTGAGGAGGATCTGCTCCATGATCTTGCCGGCCACAGAGGTGAGACTCATTGGCCTGTAGTTCCCTGGGTCTTCCTTTTTTCCCCTTTTTAAAAATGGGGGTTATGTTTCCCCTTTTCCTGTCAGCGGGAACTTCCCTGGATTGCCACAACTTCTCATACATGATGGACAGTGGCTTAGCCACTTCATCCACCAGCTCCCTCAGGATCTGTGGATGCATCTCATCAGGTTCCACGGACTTGTGCACCTTCAGGTTCCTTAGACAGTCTCGAAACTGATCTTCTCCTACAGTGGGTGGTTCTCCATTCTCCCCGTCCTTGCCTTTGCCTTCTGTGACTTGGGCAGTGTGGCTGGAGCACTTGCCGGTGAAGAATGATGCACAAAAGTCATTGAGTACCTCAGCCTTCTCCACGTCCCAGGTAATCAGGTCTCCTCTTTCCTTCTGGAGAGGGCCCACATTTTCCCTAGTCTTCCTTTTATCACTGACATACCTACAGAAGCTTTTCTTGTTGCCCCTGATATCCCTGGCCAGATTTAATTCTACCATCAGGGCTATAGCTTTCCTGACCTGATCCCTGGCTGCTCAGACAATTTCTCTGTATTCTACACTCTGTAGGCTTCCTTTTTGTGTTTAAGT